>NC_141105.1:14048641-14127898 GCF_041138505.1 Cibotium barometz | reverse complement strand
CTTTTTATATTTATTACGGATTGATTGCATCTACTGGTCCATGTCATCAAGCATTTGTCTAGACATTTTGACTCTGATCAATGGGTCAGACCAAGTCAATGATGTAAGGCAATCTTGTCTATACAAAGCAAGGAGGCTTTTCTGATGAGCGCATCTGCAACCACATTTTCTTTCCTCGACCGATACTTTATTTCAAAATCAAATTCCTGCAGGGTCTGCATCCATCTCCTTTGACACATGTTGAGATCCCTTTGGGTGAAGATCCACTTCAGACTTTGATGATCTATCATCAAGATGAATCTTTGTCCCAAAAGATAATGTCTCGAAATAGTCCACAACGCAAAGTAGACCTCACATACCTCAGTATGCGTCTCAATGCATCCAAATGCAGCTTCCAAGGAACCTGCATAAACTGACTCACCAACCCAACAGCATAGCTCAAATTCAGCCTGGTGATCGTCATGTAGATCAAGCTTCCTACTATGCGCCTATATATAGTAGGATCCTCCAAAATCTCTCCTGAATCTGCACTCAACTTGTCATTCTAATCTAATGGCACTGAGATAGGCTTACAGCCTGTCATACCATACTTGGACAACATGTATAAGCCATACTGCCTCTGCAGTAATCCAATACCATGTGGTGACCTAATCACCTCAATGCCCAAGAAATATCTGAGCTCCCCCAGATCCTTCATCTCAAACTTCTCTCTAAGCAAGATCTTTACATCAAAGATCTCTGCATCATGTCCCCCGTAATGATGAGGTCATCTACATAGATGACAACTATCACTGTGTCTCACATACAGCGAGAAATCTGCATTGGCTACATAAAAGCCAATAGTGACAAGATATTCAGAAATCTTGTTAGACCATGCTCTTGGTGCTTGTTTTAAGCCATACAAGGCCTTCTTCAACCTACAAACATGCTCGGGGTGACTCACATCCTCACAACCAGGTGGCTACAACATATACACCTCTTCTTGCAAATCCCCATGCAAGAATGCATTCTTTACATCCATCTGATGTAAAGACCATTAGTTTGATGCAGCCACTGCTATCACAACTCTCAATGTTGCCATCTTGGCAACTGGGCTGAAAGTTTCCTCATAATCAATGCGATATGTCTGCACATATCCTTTGGCTACCAATCTAGCCTTGTACCTGCTTATGCTTCCATCACTATTATGTTTTACTTTGTACACCCACTTGCATCCAATGGCTTTCTTGCCTTCAAGCAATTGCACTAAATCCCAAGTCTCATTTTCATATAGTGCATCCATCTCCTCATCCATAGCTTTCTCCCAACACACATTTCCAATAGCCTCATCAATGCATGTGGGCTCTACAACCTACACAACTTTTGCCATGTATGCATAGTGATGTGCCACATAACCATCATAGGTAAACCTTTGCACAGGATTCTTCACTCTCCCAGGTCTTTGCAGCTTTGCATTCATGGCTTCCATAGCCTTCTTTACACTAGGTATTCTCATATAGCTGGTATCCCAAGCTCCTCATCAAGGCTCATCTCTGAGCCACTAGACTCTCCATCAACATGAGAATGCCCTGCAAAAATGTCAGAAATACTAAGGGGCTCAACCACTTTCTCTTTGCCTTTATGTGATGTACTAAATCATATTTGCAGGACTAGTATTATGATGCAACCTGCCACTCCATGGTCTATCAAAACTGAACCACTAGATGAGGAGTCTCCTGGTGCACTCAAAGACTATGATTGCTGACTTGTATTCTGTGCAGCCACATTTCCACTCACATCAGCCCCAACAGCTTCTTTTTCAGTAGCATACCAGCTGCTCATCTCATCAAAAACAGCATCCCTACTTACCCTCAACTCACGTGTAGCACGGTTATAACACCTGTATCCCTTTTGCTCAAGGGAATACCCAATAAACACACATTTTTTAGCTTTTGGATCCAGCTTAGTTCTCAGCTCATCTGGCACATGCACATATGCAATGCATCAAATGAGACAAATCGGGTTTTTTGCCAATAAACCTCTGCTCTGGAGTTACATCATGTATGGCTACAGTTGGAGTCCTATTCATGATGTAAATTGCTGTAGAAACAGCCTCAGTCCAATAGCTATGCGGCATGTTCTTCTCTTCCATCAATACTCGCACAATCTCTAGCAATGTGCCTGTTTTTTCGCTCAGCAACTCCATTTTGCTGCGGAGTGTATCTGCATGTAAACTGTCTCTAAATACCATTCTTCTTCAAAAATTCAGAGAACTCATTGGAGAAGTACTCTCCCCCTCCATCTGACCTTAGGCACTTTACATATTTCCCTGTTTGCTTTTCAACCATAACTCTCAAATTCTGAAAATGAGTGAACACCTCACCCTTCTCCTTCATGAAGTATACCCACACTTTCCTTGTGTGGTCATCAATAAATGTCACATAATACCTGCAGGCTCCCATAGACATGGTCTTCGTAGGACCCCATACATCTGAATGCACAACATCTAGTGCATTTCTGCTCACATTTCTGTTACGTGAAAATACATGCTTTGTTTGCTTTCCAAATTGACATGTTTCACATATTTTCTGCATACCTTCAACTTTAAACTTTGGCAGTCCTGTCACAATTCCTTTAGTCTGCATAGACTTCATTCTCTGTACATTCACATGTCCAATTCTTTTATGCCAAATGTCTGTGTCTGCAATTCTTGAACCATTTGCAAACATCGCAGCACTCACTTCAGGCATGTTTACATTCAATGTAAACATTCTGCCCACTCTATTGCCTTTTGCAACCAAAACCTGCACTTGTCTTTAAAGTCTTTAACATAACAACCATCAGAATTAAAACAAACCTGCAAACCCTGCTTTTGGCCAACTGAAACTAGATTCTTTGTTATGTTCGGAACATGAAGTACATCTGCAAGGTACTTCACTTTGCCATCCTGCATAGACAATGGCACATCTCCAACAACATGGGCAAATGGATGTGCAGTGTCATCCCTTGTTTCCACAAAACCTGGTCTTTCAAGGTTTTTCATCTCCTTGAACCACTCCCCAACCATGACTTGTCATGTGGTTCGAAGCACCTGAATCAACGTACCATACATCATCTTTATGTGCAGCTTCAACATTTTCAGACATGGCATTAACGACATGCTGCATAACAAACAACCTTTCATTATTCTCATTGTTTCTGCTCAAGGATGCATAGTTGTTTTGCTGCAATTTTCCATTTTGCATGTCAGCCTGCTTCTTATAACAATTTGCCTACACATGTCCAAGCTTACCACAATAAAAGCATCCACGTATATCATTATACTGCCTTTGCCAATTTTCACGACCTCTTTGACTCCCCCTACCTCTGAATTGGCCTTTGCCAATTTTCACGACCTCTTTGACTCCCCCTACCTCTGAATTGGCCTCTTCCACCTACGTGTTGTTGTTGTTGTTGTGAATTCTGGGACTGTTGTTGTTGCTGCTGCTGCTGGCCATAATTCTAATTACCTGTTCGGCCACCTCCTTGGCCGCATCCACGGCCTCCTCTACCTCGTCTTCTTCCTGAACTTGTGTAGAAGGCCTGTTACTCTAAACTGTTTTTGTTTTGTGAAGGCTGTTGGTCTTCACCCAAGCTCTTCTCTTCTATAATCAACATAGACACCAAATCTATGAAATTGGGAATGTTTTCCCGAGTCTAAATAGACGTTTTGAACGCCTTGTATTGTGGTCCGAGACCACGTAGACAGACTTCCACCTTATCATCATCATCTACTGAAACGCCAATAGATGCAAGGGATTCCACACTACCCTTGATTTTCAATGCATAGTCATTCACAGACATGCTCTTTTTCTCCACAGTATGAAGTTCATTCTTCAACTATATCTTTCGCGCCTTGGTATTCGTTTCATAGAGTTTTACCAAGGTGTCCCACGCCTCCTTGGGGGACTTAGCATCCTGTATGTGCCCAATCATGGTGTCCTGTATACTGATAGAGAGCCAATACATAACTTTTTTGGCTCCTTGGTTCCAATCCTTGAACTCTTTCACATCTACAGTAGTCAGATTGATCTCCGGTATCTCCGGTGCCTCTTCATGCTCACCTTCTATATAGTCCCAGTAACCCTTTCCCATCAGGAAATTTGTCAGCCTGAACCTCCAAGCATGGAATTTATTCTTATCAAGCTTCTCAGCAACAATCTGGTTTATGCCATCATTTAACATCTTGCCAGACACACAAATTTACCAAAAACACCACTGGTTTGTCTTGCACAAACTGCTATATTTTTTGCAACGGTACTGTACTACACTCAAATGTCACACAGCCAGTTGTAACATACCCATTGTAAATAACAATGGCTATGTTACAACGGTACTGTACTACACTCAAATGTCACACAGCCAGTTGTAACATACCCATTGTAAATAATAATATACTTGCTTCAGAGTTAAAAAATAACAATGTACTTGCTTCAGAGTTGAAAAATATAACATACCCATTGTAAATAACAATGTACTTGCTTCAGAGTTGAAAAATATAACATACCCATTGTAAATAACAATGTACTTGCTTCAGAGTTGAAAAATATAACTTAGTTTGTCATTTTTACGATCAGAAAACTTCTATTTTTGGAAAATGAGCCATTTTTGCTTAGAAATTTGTAATTTTGAATCCAAATTTGGAATCTACGCGTAATTTTACACTTAAAATAGTTTTTTTTGAACTAAAAACGGGTACCAGGAATGGGTTTAATTAAGCTTTTAAGCCTTTAATTTGCGAACTTCCGACCTAAAATTGTAACTATCCAGGCGTCTAATCAACGAACGGAACACGCCCCCATGGTCACGGGGCAAGACCGGACATTTTCGTCAAAACAAAATTTTGACCCCCCCGGACGACGGCGGGCGGCCGGCATGGGCCCCACCACGAGCGTCGCCTGTAAAACAACTGACAATCCACCCGGGACACCCAAGTGTGTACACGACCTAGACGCACCCTCCAGCACACCCCTACATGTACCCCCTCCTCCCAGAACCCTCTATCCACACAGGTGTCGCGCTCTCTCTCTCTTGGGGACATCTCCACCCCCATGTGTCACACTTTCTCTCTCTTTGAGACACCTCCACCCCCAGGTGTCTCGCGCCCACACTCTCTCTCGGACACCTACACCACCCAGGTGTCGCCTTCCCGCACCCGGACGTCCACCCTCCAGCACCTATAAAAGGACCCTCCCAGCCCTCTTCTCCGAGAAAGTCCCCAGCAAGGCCCTAGGCGCAAGCCCTCCCTCAAGCTCTAGGACATGTCCTACACTCTTCTCCCCCCCCGTGTGAATAGACTTAAAGTGTGCTTGTCCTCCAACCCTTGCCTTACTCTTCCCTAGGCCTCCCCTAACCATGCACTCTTCCCTAGGCCTCCCTAACCATGCACTCTTCCCTAGGCCTCCCTAGGCGTACACTCTTCTCAAGAGCTCTCCAAGTTAAGGACACCTCTCAATTCCCCCCCCATATGCGGTGACTTAAACTTAGGCTAAGAGGTCTTTCCTACCCATAAGCCCAACAAGCTTTTCCTACCCCAAACGGACTCCGTTTTCGAATACGTTTGAACCAGTAGAATTCTCTCTTTTCTCTCCAAGTTTCCAACCTCTTATATTCACCCCGTTCTCTCTCTATCCTCTTAAAACTCTAGTGCTCCTATGGCGCCAAAACGTCGCCGAAATGAAGAACCACGCGCTGCCCAAGGAGGGAATGAAGCGAATCGCATCCCTGCAATCGACTTCGCCCCTCTTGAAGCGAATAGGCACGAAAACGATAACTAGGTTGGTCATTTAACAAGTTTAAGTAAAATTCTCTCTTATAAAGCTTAATGCAAAGATTCGAAATAATAGGAAAGGAACCAAGGTTAAACCCTAGTATAGATGGCCTAAAGTACCTTATGGTTACTCTTAAGTAAAGTTATAAGAAAATAATCTTGCTTTTGAATCATTGTCTTTCCGAAACGATGGTTTTTGTTAATGTGTGAATTCATTGAATAAAGGCTATGTCTCTTTTTATTGGATATACTACTGGTTTATTGCTAACATGCAGGTACAGCTTCTCCCCCCCTTAGCTAACTCCGCCCGTTGCTTGCCTGTGTAGCCGGGCGGAGGATATAGCGAGGCCGGGAGTCGGCCCAAGGCAATCCCCTCCTATGCCACTGGGAATTGGATTTCACCACCAGGGTGATGTATAATGCTGCCTAGTTCTGTGGGTCCAGGCTAGTGCAGTGACTTAACCCCCACCTCATGAGGAGACATCCCCTTCGAAGGGCGAGAGGGTTTGGTACAAGCGGCAGTACCTGAGGGGGTGACAGGACGGCTTGGCCCTCATCGGCTGGCTGACGATGAGGGGAGACGGTCCGTGAGGTTTACCCAGCTGGTTAAGGCTGGAAGATCGAATTCTAGATCATCGGTGTGGTTGTGGTTGTGGTTGTGGTTGTGGTTGTGGTTGTGGTTGTGGTTGTGATTGGATTGTGGTTATGGTTATGGTTATGGTTTGGACATGGAAGTTTGGATTGGAATATCGGCCCGGTTCTAGGATCTTTGTAAATATTTTTCACTGTAAGTATGTTTGTTGATTTCAATGTTGTGCTAAGGAAGATTTCTTTTAAGGAATCAAGTGTAAATAATTAACAAAGGAATTTGTTTTTAAGTGTTTCACAGTGTGGTAGGACTTAATTAGAAAACAATTGAACGGGTGAGTGCGTAGAAAGTGGGAGAATGGATGCCCTGACGGTACCATTCTAAGGATGGGTGGACCCGATCAGTCGGGTAGCTTTCTACTAGTCGTAACTTATTATACTTAGGGAATAGTAGAGTCCCGAACAAGACTTGTTTTAGGGGACGGAGCCAGCGGCCGTGCCTCATGAAATACGGGGGGGAAAAGGTGTTGGCTTCCTTGAACCAAGTGTGGGTCTTGTTCCATCTCCACGCACATTCCGTGCTGGGGATTAGAATTTCCGTTAGGATGACTATGCTTCCCCTGCGAGATAGAGTTAGGTCCCTCCGTTTGCTCGTAACCTCGTATTTCTACGAGATCGAGGTGTCGTCAATCGGAAAATAACACGAGACTTAACCGCCTATCAAAAGGATTCCCCCACCCTACGGGTAGGGGTCCTTACACGTGGTATCAAAGCAGGTTTAGACTTGGGAGATTTCATATTGTATTCTCTTGTTGCTCTAGGAATTCTTGTTAAACTAATCTAGTTACGGCTGGACGCATGAGAACGAGATGGATCCCTATTCTCGCTTCCTGGTATTCCAATGCATGTTCATGACTGCTTGTCGCTCTTCCGAATTTGAGTTCCGTGACACTATGATGCACATTGTAGACAAGCTAACCCTTCCTCATTACACTCACATCGAAAGGGGATGGAACAGAGCTGAGCATTGGCATCGTCGATCTACCTATTTCATCATTCGAGCTGAGCACATCGACAATCTCACCAATGACTTGAGGCGGATCCGCCGATATGCCGAGATGTTGCGAATGGTTCGCCTGTTCTGGTTTATTGGCACTCCTCATAACACCTATGTCACTATCGATGGGACTCGCATGTTGCAGAATCGATGGGTTTATGATAGTGTGACTCAAGTTGTATCCCCTGATAGAGTAGCTGTTACCCGTCTTTCTAGACGTGGTTTACCTCCCCTACCAGAGACTTATCGAGTTCTTGAAACCATGGGAGAAACCCCCCTACTTTTTCAATGCTACCACCGCAGATCTTTATTAGGTTCCCTAGAGGACTACCATGTAAATAAATAAGATTGGATTTAGTCCAATCTTTGTAAATGGCTTGGTTCACTTGTAAATATTAAAGCTTGGAATAAAAGGTTTTGATTTTCACACTCATTGTCTTATGTGTTAAACCGCCTAAGTGACATGATTCTAAATTTAGCTTCATATTGATAACCAGGATCGTCAACTTCTTGCTCCTAATGCATTATATACAGATATACAGGAGAAGAAGCTTCTCCTCAAACAAATGCAACCTCCCTCATTTAATGGGGTAGGTTCAAAGATTGAAAGGGATGCAAAAGTTTGGATAGAAGCCATGGACGATTACTTTTTGGCTGCTGGTACAGGAATTAGGAATCAATCCATGCTTGCCAGATTCCGTCTTACCGGGGACGCTAAACTTTGGTGGAAGCAATGGTGCCGAGATAAGGGCATCACTGAAGATACCCAAACCTGGAGTGACATTAAGCAAGCTGTGAAGGACCGTTATCTTCCCCCATCTCATGAATCTATTAAGATGAATGAATTCTTCAGCCTCAAGCAGCTTAGCTTAACCTTGGAGGAATACTACTCAAAATTTGTCACACTTGGCAAATATGCTCCACCTATGTCGATCACTCAACAAGTGGCCCGATTTTGCCAAGGGCTGAATGAACCTTTGGATTCTCGCCTTGAAGCAATGAGGCCAACTACCTTGCAAGATGCTCTTACCCGAGCCAAACCTCTGGCTAAAGAAGTAAAGAGTGGTCAAGCAAAGAGGAGAGTCTATCCTGAGTCTAACCCAAGGGGGCAGAGGAATCGAATTTCCGCCACAACACTATTGGTCAGTACCCCAATAATTTTATCCCCCACAGTTATGCTAATTCCACTTTAGAATCCTATGGGGACCAAAGGTGCTTTCATTGCAATGAAGTTGGCCACTTCCGGAATGAATGCCCCAAACTTGCAAGACCCTCTCTCAATCCTAGTGTCATTGCTGCTCCACAAGGCGGCCAGGTAGTTCAAAGTCGTGGGATTCCTAATAATCGCCAGGCTGGACGAGGTAGTGGTGGACGTGGTAGAGGTCGTGGAGTGACTGCCCGTGTCTGCTCTATGATTAGTGAACCGACTTTAGAGATGGAAGAAGAAGAGCAAGCCACCATTCATGCAGCTGTAGAACATCAAGGACCTAATCAGCAGTTTTCTGTTATCCAAGCTCCGACTACTTATCAAGGTAGATCTTTCCAGCTCTTGATTGATTGTGGTAGTACGCATTCATTTCTTTCTCCAAAATGCTTGCGTAAGTTACAGTTAGATCAAAAACCAGCCCAAGCAATGATTGTTGAGTTAGCTAGTGGAAAAGAAGAAGTATCCCGACATTGTGTGGGAGATCTTGAATTTGAATTGGGTGGTGAATCAACCCATGGGTATTTTAGAAGCTTACCATTAGGGATTTATGATGGAATCCTTGGTATGGACTGGTTAATTGCAAACAATGCTGACATTCACTATGCTGAAGGAAGCATCACCTTTAAGAATAGTCAAGGACAGGTAGTATCAGCCCAGGGAAAAACAGGTAAACCCAAATTTCAATGATTGGAAATTAGGATTCAACCGGAGATTTTGGAGGATTATGACCAGTGACACTATGATTTCATTAAATGATTATTTTAAAGATAGCTGAATCTGTAAAAAAGGCAATTTCATATTGGGTGTGTAAGTGGTGTGACTAGTTTTAAGTTTGCATGAATATCCGGCTAGGGGGCCTGGGAACTCTTTTCCCTGGTACCCGGGACAAAACCTAACCAAATTCCTAATTGGATCCCATCACTATAGTGGTTTGGGCAGTTGGCTAACCCATGGGACTTGCTAGGGTTAGGCTGGACTGATGGATCCCTAAATTGAGACTCAATTCTGTTATGGTACGATAGATGAAGTAAATCCTGGACAAAAATTTTTCTATGGAAAAGAATCAACGCCTGTGCCTCTTAATGAGGAAAAAAGCGTTGGTCTCTATGATCCAAGTGCAATCTTTTCCCTAATCTGACTATGGGACTTACGGGTTCGGGTAGATCAGTTCAATTAGTTGAGGCTTTTGACTATGTTAGAGAAAAATTTATCCTCGAGGAATCGCCCGTGCTTTTGGGCAAGGGAAGTTTTTTCGGGCTCGGTTTTGGAAGAACCAATGGATTAGTCTCTTGACCGGATATCCGTGGACAAGGCCCTGAGTGAGGGACCTTGCCCTGCACAAGAAGTGCTACTTCCGCTGCTAACACCCATGAATTTATTGCGCGATGGGGACAGTGATCTTTCATTTTCTCTCTTACCATCTCTCTCCCTTCTCTATATCTCTCTTGTCTCACTATCCCTTCTCTATATCTCTCTTGTCTCACTATCCCTTCTCTCTCTCCCTCCCCTCTTACCATCTCTCTCTCTCCTACCATCTCTCTCCCCTTGCCTCCCTCCCTCCTACCTTCTACCATCTCTCTCTCTCTCTCTCTCTCTCTCTCTCTCTCTCTCTCTCTCTCTCTCTCCTTCACCTTTTCTCTATAACTTTCTTCTTCTTCTTCTTCTTCTTCTTCTTCTTCTTCTTCTTCTTCTCTCTCTCTCTCTCTCTCTCTCTCTACCTCCAAAAAACAAGCTTTAATGGAAGCTTGAAAGGAAAGGCGACTGGTTTTTCCTTGATTACCGGCGCGTTCGTGGACGGTTGAAGCTCAAATCAGAGCTGTAGAGAGTAGACACAATGAGCTACCATAGCCCTAAGCTTATGCACACTATAATGCGCTGTAATAGGCGGCATATGCTTGTACGACCAGCACTGCAGCGCCGATTTGCTACAGGAGAAATGCCACGTTGGAGAAGCGATGAATGCTCAAATTGGCTGTACAAATTTGAACGCCTAGACTTCCTCAACACTTTCCATGTTTACATCTCCACAAGATTTTGCCTCTACCGGCTGTTGGAAGGCCCGCAATGGAAGAGGGTTGAGCTCCACACAAGAAAGATAAGCAAAAAATGGATATTTTTGACCTATTCTACACCACAAGTGGTTCAAATCACCTAAGCTCTAGATACCATGTTGAGAAAACATGGTGCTCATGCTAGATCAAGTGTGTGGAGAGGAGAGACTCACAAAATACAAGAATAATATCTTGCTTATTAAGTTGCTTATACATACAACTAGGCCTTGCTCTCATACAAAATGCCTCATGGCCTCACCTTTAAATAGGTGAGCAAGTGGACCTCAAGTCCATTCACACTCACACCCTTCTACATAACCTTAGTCCCTTAATAAGAATGTCCTGGGAAAAGATTTCCCAGGTCCCCTAGCCGGAAGTTCATGTAAACATAAAACTAGTCACACCACTTACACACCCAATATTGCCTTTTTCTCAGCATCAGCTAACTTTAAAACAATCCTTTAATGAAACCATTATGTCACTGATGACAATCCTCAAAATCTCTTGTTGAATCCATATTTCCAATCATTCATTCATTGGTGTACTTATGGCATCATTGGCAACCAGAACGCTCACCACTTGTTCACTCAGGGGTCTTTTCAATAGTTCCTAGCTCATAGTACCCGGCAATATTTTCACATATAAAAATCAAGATGGATCCTCGTTGAAGATCAGCAAGATCAATCAACAGATCCATGTTCTCATCTGTTGAGAACCAGCAAGGTCAATCAACCAGATCCATGCCCGGTTTCAGAAAACAACTCTTACTCCTTGTTCCAATATCCTCCACGATGCACGTGTGGGTATCTTCGGTGACCCAGAGCCCGAGCACCGTATGGTCAGCACCCTCTAGGATCCTTCGTAGGTCACCTAGCGCTTCACTCATAGGCCGCTTCCTTGGTCCCTCATCCACCGTACCGGAAGCTCACCATTTAAATCGAACCAAGGCTGGTCAAGACCTTGGCCGACCTTGCTACGCAAGAAGTCCTCCATTGACTCTCCGTCCAGCAGTTGCAACTTTATCAGTTAGGTCTCCACGACCTTAATCACAAGATGGTCAAAATGCTTCCCCAACATTCTTGACATAAAACAGTCATTTACAAACAGTCATAAATATAGTTTCTATAAGAACTCATGTCTTTCCAGATTGTTCCACATCAATCCATATTACTTAACCCAATTCCAAATCATATGTGTATCCATTCTTGACCAGATACATCATTTTTCATCCCATCGCATCAGATTCATTCACTTCACATAACATCCATTCCTATCTTTCTTAATTTACATTACGTCTCATCACATCCATTTCTCATTACATCTCATTCGTTCACATCTTATATTATTCATTCACATTCTGATTCACATGACATCTCATCTCATCCATTCACTCATATCGACTTCATATCCATTCACATACATTTTTGCATTCATTATTCCACATACACATCCACATACACATCCACATTCGTACATCCACATTCACATCTACATCCATACATCCATTTTCACATCCACATTCATACATCCACATCCACATCCACATCCACATTCATACTTCCACATTCACATCTACATCCATATATCCATTTTCACATCCACATTCATACATCCACATCGATACATCCATTTCCACATCCATATTCATACATCCACCTCCACATCCACATCTACATCTATACATCCATTTTCACATCTACATCCACATTCACATCTACATTCATACATACACATCCATATCCACATCCATACATCCACATCTATATTCATACATCCACACCCACATCCACATCTATACATCCATACATCTATATCTATACATCCATTTTCACATCTACATCCACATTCTTACATCCACATTCACATCTACATTCATACATACACATCCATATCCACATCCATACATCTACATTCATACATACACATCCATATCTACATCCATACATCCACATCTATATATATACATCCACACCCACATCCACATCTATATTCATACATCCACATCCACATCTACATCCATACATCCATTTTCACATCTACATCCACATTCTTACTGTAAGGTTTCCCCCTTCCAAAAATAGGGGAAACACTTAAGATAGTCCACTAAGTCTTATCTTGGAGAAAATTTCCTACTCATTGACACCTTAACCATGCAGAGATTCAAGGATACGATTCATAGGTAAGACCTAGTTCTATCCCGCAGGGGGAGCGTAGTCTTCTAAAAATCAAATCACCCATAGGGTAATTGATCATAATTTGGACAAGTACTAGTCTTGATTCCTAGAGACAATGCTTTTTTTTCTCATCCATGCAAGGCACAGCTGCTGGCCTAGTCTTCTAAAATACGATTCAAGGATACGATTCATAGGTAAGACCTAGTTCTATCCCGCAGGGGGAGCGTAGTCTTCTAAAAATCAAATCATCTATAGGGTAATTGATCATAATTTGGACAAGTACTAGTCTTGATTCCTAGAGACAATGCTTTTTTTTCTCATCCATGCAAGGCATAGCCACCGCTGGCCTAGTCTTCATAATTGTTCGAGAACCTATTTATCTAACGTAGGACTTTCACTTAATCTGTTGGAAAGCTACCTGACTAATCGGGTCTACTCGTCCGTAGGATGGTGCCGTCGAGGCATTCCATCCTCCCACTTTCCACCCTACTCACGATTCAATTTGTTTTCTAATTAATCCTACCACACTATTTGACACAAATAAACATGTTCCTTAATTAAGGCCCTTTTCACAAGGTTTGTTAAAATAGCCTTTTTTCAACAAAGTTTAAACATGGAGCCAAACCGGCTCTCTTATTCTTTTCCTTTATACCCGCCGATGATCTAGAATTCAGCCTTCCAGCCTCTACATGCTGGGCAAAACCCTACGGGACCATACACCTCATCGTCGGCCGCTGGTGAGGACTCAAGCCGGCCTGTCACCCTCTCAGGTTCCATCGCTCGATCCTCCCGCCCCTCAGAGGGATGTCTGCGCACTAGGGTGGGCTAATTCACCGCACTAGCCTGGGCCCTCAGAACTAGGCAGCATCACAATCACTCGCCTCAATCGGCAAACCTCATTCTCCCAATGGTATGAGGGATACCATGGGCCAGCTCCGGGCCTTACTAACGTCTTCGCCGTCCGGCTACACAAGCACAAGGATGGGGCAGCGTCAAGGCAGGGAGAAGTTGTACCTGTACCTTAATTTAACCAAGATAACAATCCATTTACTCAACTAAACCATAGGACTAGAATCCATGTTACCTTCTTAAGAAAACAATCCTTTTCACAAAGATTTTTGCATTTCAACTTGAGATTGTGAGCGATAAGACATTCTTTATTTAAGGCATATGCTATGGTTTAAAAGAATACAAACTTTAACTAGTAAATCAATCAAATAGATCACTATTAACAATTAATAGAGAAGCCAGGGCCATACCTCAACCCTAAGAATGATATATAATTGAAAAACAAAATATGTATATATCTTATAGAAATTTGTCGTTTATCGTTGTCTTTGCTTGTTAACAAGAGCTTTAGAACTTGACATATGAGAATAGAGTCTTCTAATACCTTGTCTTACGATTGAAATCATCCAATCATCCCCAAGCTTTATCTCTTCTTACTCGTACTGTGACTCCTCTCTTTCTAAGGTCTATGGCAAAATAGCCTTCTCTTACAGGACTACGGCATACTATTCTTTCTCGAAAAGAAAAGCTATGGAGTTTTGGTCTCTTCCTTCGAAAGACCATAGAAATCTAAGCTTATTTTCTAAGATATAAGATAAGAATGAAGGGATATATACATATCAAACTCTAGGATTACCTTGAGGCTACTTGCTGCCTTCTCACAGTTTTCTCTGTGTAGAGACCCTGACAAAAATAGCAAATTGTTTCGGCCATACCTCTCTGATAAAAACTCAAAATATGATTGTATAACCAGTCAAAAGAACCGGAAAGCATCTGGTCTACAAGCTTACCCGAGCAGAATAGGCAAAAACGTCTGTATATAGCCACAAACGCGCCATCTTTAGAAACGCGTTGTTTTTCCACATTTTTAGTATGCATGGACTCTAAATGTGTAAAAGTACTCTAAATATGACCTCTTATCACCTAAACTCGAAATTCTATTTTTGGGAATACTTATCTCTTATTAATAGGACTATCTCTTATTAATAGGACTATTCTTATGTTCTTATTTCTTTTAGGATTTTTGGAGCTAATATTTTTATTCTAACACTTTTCTAATGTTTCTAGCCTTGTTGTCTCACTCTTCTCTAATTACACTCTCTTTCCTTATTGAAATCTATATTAAAAGAGACACATACATACATGGCTTGGGAGGGACCTTACACTTACATCCACATTCACATCTACATTCATACATACACATCCATATCCACATCCATACATCCACATCTATATTCATACATCCACACCCACATCCACATCCATACATCCACATCCACATCCATACATCCACATCTACATCTACATCCATACATCCATTTTCACATCTACATCCACATTCATACATCCATTTTCACATCTATATCCACATTCATATCTACATCCATACATCCACATCCATATCCACATCCATACATCTATATCATACATTCACATCCGCGTTCACATTCATACATCCACATCCATACATCCATATATCCACATCCATACATCCATATCATACATTCACATCCGCGTTCACATTCATACATCCACATCCATACATCCATATCCACATTCACACATCCACATTCACATTCACATACATCCACATTCACATTCACATACATTCACATCCGCATTCACATTCATACATCCACATCCATACATCCATATCCACATTCACATTCACATACATCCACATTCTTACATCCATATCCACATCCACATTCCATATCTACATTCATACATCCACATCTACATTCATACATCCACTTCCATACATACACATCCATATCCACATCCACATCCATACATCCACATCCACATCTACATCCATACATCCATTTTCACATCTACATCCACATTCATACATCCACATTCACATCTACATCCATACATCCACATCTATACATCTATATCATACATTCACATTCGCGTTCACATTCATACATCCACATCCATACATCCATTTCTACATTCCCATTCATATAACCACATACGCCTTCACATCTATTCTTTTACATCACATCCATTCTCGCCCTATCACAACCCATATACATCTTATCCCATCAGATACACTTCTTACCTCTCCCATACACATCTTATCACATCCTAACTCATCTTATCACATCCTAACTCATCCCATATGCATCTTATCACATCCTATCACATCTCAAACACCTCTTATCACATCCTATCACACCTCATACACATCTTGTCACATCTCATACGCATCTTATCACATCCTATCACTTCTCATACACATCTTATCACATCCTATCACTTTCCATACGCATCTTATCACATCCTATCACATCTCATACACCTCTTATCACATCCTATCACACCTCATGCACATCTTATCACATCCTAGCACATCTCATGCACCTCTTATCACATCCTAACACATCTCATACACATCTTATTAGGCATAAAGACAACTTTAGTGGGAATAACACTTTTATAATAATCCTTTTATGCAATTTACTATGCATAAATTCCAATTTAATGAGAATAATACTTTCGAAATAAAAATAAATCTTTTATACATCTTTCTATGCATAAATTTCCATCTTAATGAAATTAACACTTTTAGAATAAATCTTTTATGCATCTATTTATGCATAAAATCAAAATTGATAAGAATAACTCTTTTGAATTAAAAATAAAATTCTTTATGCATCTTTCTATGCATAAAATCAAAATTGATAAGAATAACTCTTTTGAATTAAAAATAAAATTCTTTATGCATCTTTGTATGCATAAAATCAAAATTGATGAGAATAACACTTTTGGGTTAAAATAATTTCTTTATGCATCTTTCCATGCATAAATCCAATTTAGTAGGAATTACACTTTTAGAATAAAAGAATTTCTCTTATGCATCTAATTTGTGCATAAAATCCAATTATGATGAAAATCTCACTTTTAATATAAAAAAATCTTTTATGCATATGTTTATGCATATGTTTATGCATACAAATCATTTATGATGAAAATCATTCTTTTAATATAAAAGAATTTCTTTTATGCATAAAATCCTTTATGAGATAAAAATCACACTTTTAATATAAAAAAATTCTTTTATGCATCTACTTATGCATAAAAATCAATTATGATGAAAATCATACTTTTTTAATAAAATATTTCTAGTATACATTTTTCTATGTCTAGAATGAAAATAACCCTTTAAGAATACTCATACGATGGGGATTACTCTTTTTAACATAAAATTTAATTACTAGAAATCCTCTTTTTCTTAATTCGTTAATTATGCATAACATAAAAATCAATTTCTCCATGATTACAATGAAATTCTTTCAATTAATCTAGGATGATAATTCCTAGAATATGGTAGGAAGTCCTCTTTTCATGCTTTGAATGAAATTATTTCATGTGTAATTTTTACAAAAATTTTGCCATAGCTCCGCTGCTATGATTGATAAATCTCAATTATTTTAAAGGATAAAGCTTAACATTAAGGGAATGATTAGAATGATCCCTAATTGGATCATTAACCCATAATGGATTGAATCATCAATATTCATGAAATACATAAACTAAAAGCATAGAAAAAAGCCATTAATTTGGCCTCAAGCATAGATTAATCTTGGATTAAAGAAAAGCTTTATGAAAAGCTTCATTTGGATTGAGAATAGGTCATGAGAATGACCATTCTTTGAGTGAGAGAGAGAAATTACATAAAAACCATTAAAATTAAGCATAAATGGAAATTTATGTAATTCTTTACTACCATTCATCAATTAACTTCAATAGCATTCAAAAACCATTCCAATTAAGCTTCTCAAGCTTGAGAGGGGTTGAGAAGAGAGAAACATTGAGAATTTATAGAAAAGATCAAAATTCATCATTTACCTTACAAATTGCTTGATTCTTTGTTCACGATAGAGGCCCCCAACCAATCAATTGGTTGGGGTGTGCTGATGGAGTCACCAATGAAGATTGAAGAAAGAGGGAAGCTCCAATTTCTTCAATTTGGAGAGAATTTTAGAGAATAGTAAAAATTAGCATTATTTCAGCATAATTTTGGCATAGTATAATTCTCATCTTTTTTTACAAAGACTGAAGTTCTATTTATAGGAGAGGGAGGCTCTAACCAAGACCAACTGATTTTTAGAATTTTCTAGATTTCAGTTTGGTTGAATTTGGACTAGATTTGGACCTAGTTTGGTTCCTTTTTGATTCGGTTGGTTTGATCCAAGAGAGAGAAGAGATAAAAATATCAGATTATTTTTGAGTTTAAAACTCATTCAAGCATGTGAAGTATGCACCTCCTTGAAGGGACTCCCCTTCCTTACATATGTGTCAAAATGGAATGATTATACCCAAAATATCTCTTTTTTTTAGTAATACTCATAGTTTTTTACTAATAACCCTTGTACATAGTCAACTCTTCATCTTATGTGAGCATTTACTCATTTTTGGGTAATTTCTTTTAAAAATTAGATTTATCTCCTCCCCACACATGGATTGATCTTATTGGCCCATAGGAACCTTAATTTAAAATTTTGAAAAAATCTTGACCCTCAGGATAATGCCTCTTGAGCAGATTATACTTGATTTCTAATGCACCTTCTGGAAATCTTTTTGAACTTCTGTTTCAGGGGAAGTTATATTAATAGGATGAGAAATTTTTCTATCCAAAAATATTCAAAATCTAAATAATCTCTTTCTAGAATATTTTCTCTCTCTAGGTCAAAACAGGTAGAAACAAGATCTTTGATATTTCTGAAGAGGGATTTGACTACAGGGGAAGATACTGGACATCCTGAGAGGCTGGGGAGGAATCTTACATTCTACCCCACTTAAAAAACGCGAGATGTCCTCATCTCGCAAAACTAGAGGAGATTTCTTTTTTTTAAGATCCAACTGATTATGGGTTCCTTATATTAACATTCAATTCCTTATTACAATAATGGTCCATTAGACCAAAATTTCTATCTGAACAGTTCTTCATGGAAATTTTTCATTTATGAAGATTTTAATTTGACCTCCTTTAACTTAATCCACTGGGTCAAGTGTTAACATCAGTAATCTGCCAGCACAATCCACTAATCTCATAGTGATTTGCTGGAGTTATTATCGTCATTCTAGTTATGAACATCATCACAGGGACTCGTTCCATTCATCCTCATTGTGGTTTTGCTCAGCTAATTACACTTCAACCAAATTTCAAGAGTCATCATTTTTCAATCAGAATCCAAATCAACTCATCAGTTCACAACTAAAATTTAAAAATCATATCAACCACATTGTGGTTTTGCTCAGCTAATTACACTTCAACCAAATTTCAAGAGTCATCATTTTTCATCCTCATTGTGGTTTTGCTCAGCTAATTACACTTCAACCAAATTTCAAGAGTCATCATTTTTCAATCAGAATCCAAATCAACTCATCAGTTCACAACTAAAATTTAAAAATCATATCAACCACATTCGAATTCATCATCTGGATAGCATTAATGCTTATAATTTCAAGTCTTAGATTTACTCGTATATACTGCCAGTATAGAGCTGCAGTTATACCCTCGGTATATATGGGTAGTCATGGTTCTTGGAACTATAAGGTAAATACCATCATGTCTAGGCCTCAAGCAAGTCAGGGATTCCATATAATTGCAGTACTTCCATCTGAAGACCCAATTACCAATTTACGAATTTCAGTTTGAATATCAAATTGTATGAATTTTATCACACAATTACAACCTTTTAGTGCTTCTTGATAAATTTTTGACATATTTGGCTTCTTGGTTGATCCTCATTAGCCAACTTGGCTCTGATACCAACTGTAAGGTCCTCGTCCCCACCTCGCAAACGGATTCGGGGTGCTAGCAGCGGAAGTAGCTTATCTTGCGTGGGGCAGGGTCCCACACTCGGGGCCTCGCCCATGGATATCTGGACAGGTGACTAATTTCTCATAGTCAAAAGCCTTAACTAACTGAGCTCATCTGACCGAACTCGTAAGTCCCATAGTCAGATCAGGGAAAAAGACTGTACTTGGATCATAGAGACCAACGCTTTTTTCCTCATTGAGAGGCACATCCGTTGATTCTTTTCTATAGAAAAATTTTTGTCCGGGATTTACTTCATCTATCGAACTAAACAAAAATTGAGTCTTGATTTACGGATCCATCAGTCCAGCCTAACCCCATCGAGTCCCATGGGTTAGCCAATTGCCCAACCACTGCAGTGATGGGATCCAATTAGGAATTTGGTTAGGTTTTGTCCCGGGTACCAGGGAAAAGAGTTCCCAGGCCCCCTAGCCGGAAGTTCATGCAAACATAAAACTAGTCACACCACTTATACACCCAATATGAAATTACCTTTTTCTCAGCATCAGCTAAGTTCTTTAAAACAATCCTTTAATGAAACCATTATGTCACTGATGACAATTCTCAAAATCTCTGGTTGAATCCATATTTTCAACCATTCATTCATTAGTGTACTTATGGCATCATTGGCAACCAGAACGCTCACCACCTGTTTGTTAAAAGAACAGTAGAGGGGGAGGAGACACACACATAGGAGCAAACCCTAATGTATATTGCAAACCCTAACCATAAAGGGAAGCCATTCCTTCGACTTTCTTCTTTCCTTTATCCATAGCACTACTTCCAGTGCTCACACTCTCATGCCTCAAACGTCCTGATCATGGACGTACACTGCTACACCTAATTCAAGTCTAGTTCCAAAAAGTAAGCTAAACTGACCCAAAAATGGTCAAAATTTGACCAAACTGATCTCAAAAATTCTAGAATCAGTTTGCTTGGTTAGAGGCTCACTTTTTCCTATAAATAGAAGCCTTCCCCTTTGTAGAAGCTTAATAGTGTTTTATGCACTGTTATTCTACTCCTCCCCAGAGCCAAAAACATTGAATTCTTTGATAATTCACTTGTTTTTGACTATTTCCTCTACAAAGAATTGGTGGCCACTCTTGATCCAAGCAAGAGTAGAACCCTCAATCCCTCAAGCCAAAGGATAGCTCACAAAACTCCATGTAAGTCAGAAATTCTACTTTTTCCTAATTCTATTCTATGGTTTTATGAATTCTTGCTTCTTTTAAATTGAAATTGGATGTTATGCCTTGATGGAAAGGCTTCCCCCTTCTCTTCATTGAATTCAGCCCTTCTTTATCCAAGATGTGTAATCAATTAAATAGAGTTTAACTTTTCGTATTGTTTTCTCTTTTAAAAATGAGAATTGATTAGATTAGAGTGCTAAATTCATCTTGGGGAAAATTCTAAGTAGATTTAGAATGTAAAAATTTTAAAAATGGTCAGCCATACAAAGGAGGTTATGGCAAAAATTTCTTAAATTTTGTAGAAATAAGTTTTATCTTTATGTTATTCAAAAAGAGTAATCCCCTCCGTTTGTGTATTCTAAAAGTGTTATTTTTATTCTATGTATAGAAAGATGCATATTGGATATTTTTTATTATAAAAGTGTGATTTTCATTAGATTTAAATTCTATACATAGAAAGATGCATATTGGATATTTTTTTATTATTAAAGTGTGATTTTCATTAGATTTAATTTCTATGCATAAAGTGATGCATAAAAGAAATTTTTTTAATCATAAAAGTATTACTTTCATCAATACTGATTTCTATGCATAAAAGAATTTTTTTTTATCAGAAAAGTGTTACTTTCATCAATACTGATTTCTATGCATAAAGTGATGCATAAAAGAATTTTTTTTATTATAAAAGTGTTACTTTCATCAATATTGATTTTTATGCATAAAGTGATGCATAAAAGAATTTTTTGTATTATAAAGTGTTACTTTCATCAAAATTGATTTTATGCATAAAATGATGCATAAAAGAATTTTTTTTTCTTATAAAAGTGTTACTTTCATCAAAATTGATTTTATGCATAAATGATTTTTATATCAAAATTAGGATTTTCGTTGATTCTATGTTTAATTTCCATAAATAATCGATAAATGAATAAGCAAATACACTATGAGAGAAAATTCTATCGTTTCATATTCACTCAGACGTTAATGAGAAAATTCAGAAACCTATCGAAGTTGGAAATTAGATAAATTGATTAATTTATTCCTCATAGGAATTCATGTATTAGTTTAGAAATCAGTTAAGTATTCAATGAATGAAATTCAGTAAAATAGTGATTGAAATATCACTCCCTTTCGAGAAAGGTAATTCAGGAAGAACCTTACCAGACTCAAATCCTGAATCATGCTATGACCAAGACCAAACTCCTTCGTCTGTTTCAAGGAAAGATGATGTGACCAGTTCAGAAAAAAATACACTCAAATCACCCACCGAATCTGAAACTAAGTTGATACCCTTTGAATTTGATCTGAGGATCAAGGTTACTGAATTCGAGGAATTCTGTTTGGAATTCAGACCTACGATCTAGAAGTCTTGGATACGGATTTAAGATATACTCATTATATTCAAAAGAAAATCAAAATTGAAAACTTGCATTGAAACCATGTTTTCTTAAACGACTGTCTTACGCCGCCAGAATGCTGGAGGGAGCATTTGGTATATGTGTTTTTCTAAGGGAAGTTCAGTTGCAAACAGCTGGTGGGGAGTGTTCAAGGACGGCACACGCGCAAAAACCTGCCCAAATCTTGACTAGCCTTGGTATGGTGAAAAATGGTGTGCTTATGGTACGATGGGCGAGGGCCAATGAAGCGATCCCTGAGTGAAGTGCCAGGACACCTAAGGAGGATCCTGGAGGGTTCTGACCATGCGATACACGGGCTCGCGGAGCTTAGGACACCCATGCGTATGTCGTGAAAGATATATATATGTATGATGACGAAAAATTATTGTAATCTCTATTGGATCTCGTTGTTTGCTGACCAGTTGGTCTCGACGGAGAGTCCAGAGTGATACCTGTTTTTGAGAAACAAGGAACTGGATGGAAATTTTGAGTTATGATATCTGTATACTGTTTGTTCAATGGATCATTTTATAAGTTCGAGTTGAAAGAGGACTGTGTGCATATCTGTTTTCTAAAGCTAAAGTTAAGAAAGGCATTCAATTATGGGTGGGTGAGTACTTGTTTGGTTCTACCAATTCCAGTGGTGGTTGGGCGATGGCTAATCCATGGGCCAGATGGGGTTAGGCTCGATTCAGTAGAGTTTTAATAATAAAATTTTTTAATAGGAATACACTTAGAACGCGAGTAGTTAAATAAAAGCCTGAAGACTTCTCAAATGAATAGATCAACGGATGTGCCTGATTCAGTTAGAAAAAAAGCGTTGATTTCTTCAAGTTAAGTCTGTAATAGTTTTCCTTCTATCTGGTTTATTCAGATGAAGGTTAGTATTAGTCTCTTGACCCCTTTAGAAAATTCGGTAAGAAATTCAAAAAGGTAGAATCGTCCCCATTTTCCAGGCGCATCGAAAATTTTCTCGGTTTCGGTTTTTGGAATGACCACCAGCTTAGTCTCGTGCCCGGACATTCGAGGGCGAGGCCCCAAGTGGGAAATCCTACCCGTGCAAGAGGGAGCTGCTTCCGCGCCAGCAATCGGGAATCCGGTGCGCAGGGGGGGCAGTGGGATCCCACAGTTGGTATCAGAGCGCTATTGTAAACTTATGAAACAGCAGCAAAGAACTGCCTAAAATTCTAATGTAAATCTACGAAAAAAAATGTTTTTCACTTGCTAAGATTATGTTTGAAATGAATTCATAAATTGAAAACTCATAAATTGAATTGGATTTTTAGATGGATACCCCAAATCTATCTGGCATTCCTGGACTCTCCCAGAGTCAGGATATGTTAGCCTTTGCATTCGAGCATCTCGTCAACTCTGCTACAACCCGTGTAAGTAGAGTGAGGCTTACCCGTCACTTTGAGGATCTATACTTCCCTGATCCTATAGAGTGATGTCGGTATATGTGGTTCTCTGGAGGAAGATGTATTAATATCAATACCAATCAGCGTCAGAGACTCAGGCAAAATATTTCCTTAGCCATGATCTTGATAAGGCTAGGGGTTGTTCATTATGTTCAACTCTTTAATCATTCACCCAGGAATTTTAGAATTTCTTGCCGAGTTTTTAGGCTTCTTAGCCGCTTTATCCCTAGAAGTAGAATTACAGCACCTCTTTCAGTGATGAATCGTGTTTATCATGGCATGTCTCCTTCGCAGTTTCGCTTCTTTATGCGTACGTGATTGAGGCAGTGACTTTGGAGCCATGATACTCTATGTATATATCTAAACTTTTGATAATAAAACGATGTGTTGCAAAAAAGAAAAATCTAAATTGTTTTCATGATTGTGAATATGGTTAATAAAATTATCAGAGTAAATCTTGTTTCAAGAAGTATGATGAAATAATTATTTGTTTAAAGAATAAATCATAAAAAATAAATAATCATAACTCTATTGTCAAAGTTAAGTTGACAAAAATCTTGTTTTATCAAAATCATGAGGCGCACGGCATGTGCAAGGCAACCGGATCCTCTAACTGATGAGGAAGAGTTAGATCCGGATGTTCGTAAAGCCCTGCGCACAGATCCCAACCTGGCCCCTTCAAGGGTGAAGGGGAGTAGTTATGTGAAGTAGTGGAAAAGTGGATTGAGGCAATGGAAGAATACTTTGATGTAACTGGCTATAACGAGAGAAGCAAGATGGCTCTCGCCAGATTAAAGATTGTGGAAACGGCCAAGGTCGCATGCAGGAACCATTGTGAGACAAACCATCTCGACCGAAATACCCAGACCTAGACAGATCTTAAAACTTACCTCATGAAGAGGTTTTGTCCTGCGGGCTTCCTTGAAACCAAAATGAATGAGTTCTTAGAACTAAAGTATGATAGTCGGACAATTGAAGAATACCATTAGGCCTTTGCCCTTCTCCTCAATATTCCCCACAATTGGATGAAGAGCAGCTGATGGCCAGATTCATTCGAGGAATGAATGAGACATTGGACACCTTAGTGAAGAATGCCAAACCTGTCTCAATGGGTGGCCGAAGCTATAATAATGGCAAAGGACTTTGCCAAAGCCTTTGTTGTTAAGGTTGCGCGCCAAAGCCTACACTCTCTAACTTTAAAAGATTCCAAACTCGGGAAGTACTTCAAACTTTCCACCCCCAAACAGGCAAGCAAGGCCCAAATCAGAATCAGGATACTGGGAGATTCAGAACTGATGGAAGACCCTTCCCACACAGAACACTTTCTCATGAGCCCCACCTCTTTCAAGGATTCAGAGGGATGAGCTCAGAAGTGAGAACTGGTGTTTTGGATGTCAGGGTTTTGGTCACCAACTGAAAGACTGCCCGATTCCTGCCATGTCAAGGACTGAGAGTGCTAAGACCAACTCCTTCGTATCAGTCAACCACCTCGCCAAAATCAAGGCAATCCCAAAAGAACTCCAGCAGCTCAACCATCTGCCTTAGTTCAGAGTAGTCTCAGAACTCCTTCCCAGAACTGGGGTAACCAAAGAGAAAGAGTTCCGCCCCAATCTGCAGGCAGCCAGAGCAGTCACAATTGCAGAAGTAGTGGAAGAGGAAAGAGGTCAGATTTATGCAGCAATTGAAAACCAAGGGCCAAATCGTTAATTCTCTGTCATCCATACTCCAGTTCAGTATCAGGATAAGCCTTTTAAACTTTTGATTGATTCAGGCAGTACTCATTCATTTATTTCCCCCCAGGATGCTTGCGTAAGCTAGTCTTAGAACAGAAATCAGGGAAACCTATGCAAGTTGAATTGGCCAGTGGGAAGATTCTTTTCACTCACCATGAGACAGATCGTATTCAGTTTAATCTAGATGGTAATATAACTGACTGTCAGTTCAGAGTCATACCTTTGGGAGTTTTCGACGGGATCCTTAGAATGGATTGGCTCCACAAAAATCAAGCTGACATTCACTGTCACAATGGAACCATTTCCTTCCGTGACCTTCACGAAAACAAAGTTCAAGGAACCGGAATTTCAGGATCCCCAAGTCTGCAATTAGTAAAAGCTTCTAAATTACTGAAAGGACTTAGAAAGAAGCAGCTCATTTACGTTGTCAAAATGAATCCAATAGACACAAAGTTAAAGGCTAAAGAACCAGAATGGTTAAGTGAATATGATGATTGATTCCCAGCAGAGCTAACTGAGATGCCTCCAATTCAGGAAGTAGATCATGTGATAGAATTGACCCCCGGAGCTCAGCCACCAGTAGCTTAGTGCACGTACAAAATGCCAGTTTTCTTGAAGCCATCAAACTCAAGAAATAACTTAGACAGCTGTTAGAATAAGGGTTTGTAAGACCCAGTGTTTCACCTTGGGGAGCGCAAGTTCTCTTTCAGAAAAAAAAGGATGGAACATTAAGACTCTGTGTGGATTACACAGGTCTCAACCAGCTAACAGTTAAGAATAAATATCCTATCCCCAGAATTGATGAGCTTCTAGACAGGCTAAATGGAGCCCAGATCTTCACAAAGATAGATCTCAAATCAGGGTATTACCAAATCAGGATTAATGATCAAGATATCCTGAAGAAGACAGCCATCAATACTCGCTATGGGCATTATGAATTCACAATCATGCCGTTTGGTTTGACAAATTCCCCAGCAACATTCAATTGCCTAATGTAGGACATTCTCAGGGAATACTTGGATGATTTTGTTCTTGTTTTCTTTGATGATATTCTGATTTACTCAAAGAATGCAGCTGACCATAAAGCTCATGTCCGAAAAGTTCTTGAGATTCTAAGGAAGCACCAACTCTTTGCAAAAAAGAGCAAATGCACTTTCTCTGCCGACCATGTTGAATACTTGGGCTTTTTGGTATCCAAAGATGGAATTTCTCCAGATTTTGCAAAAGTCCAAGCAGTCATAGATTGGGCTGAACCAAAGACAATGAAAGAAGTCAGGGGATTCTTGGGATTGACCGGTTGGTATAGAATTTTTATACCAAAGTATGCTCTCATAGCTTCCCCCTAACTAATCTTCTCAAGAAGAATACCCCGTTTCAATGGTCTGCCAGGTACCAGAGTGCTTTTGATAAGCTAAAGACCGCCTTGGTAACCAATCTCGTTCTGAAGTTGCCAGATTTCTCTCTACCCTTTGAGGTAGTAACTGATGCCAGTGGTTTTGCCCTGGGAGGTGCACTCATACTACAAGAAGGTCATGCAGTGACCTATGAATCTCGAAAACTCAGAATGCATGAGAGGAATCATGCTGTCCATGACCTGGAACTACTTTCAGTAGTTTATGCCCTAAAGTTGTGGAGACATTACCTACTGGGTCAAAGATTCACTTTGATGACAGATCATCAGAGCTTGAAGTGGATCTTCACTCAGAAGGATCTCAACATGCGCCAAAGAAGGTGGATGCAGACCCTGTAGGAATTTGATTTTGAAATCAAGTACCGCCCAAGCAAAGAAAATGTGATAGCAGATGCCCTCAGCAGAAAAGCCTCCTTGCTTGCAATTACAGTGGTGTCAAATCCATTGCTTAATGAGGCAAGAGAGAAGATCATGCAGGATAGATTCTTTGGCCCTATTGCTACCCTACTTATGCAAGAAAGCAAAACTCCTCAGGAGTTGAACCGAGTTCAAGGGTACAACAGCCTGGATGATGAAATTATGTATTATAATCGCAGGCTATGCATTCCCAATGATGAGGGGACTAAGGGTCAAATTCTGAATGAAGCCCATGACAACCTTATTGCAGGATATCCAGGTTTCATCAAGACCTACATATCTATAGAGAAAATCTTTTTTTGGCCTGGTCTAAAAAAGAATGTACTTAATCATGTACGTCAATGTCTGTCATGTCAGAAAGTCAAAGCCGAGAGAGTAAAAGTTACATCCATTAGACATCCCCAAGATGAAGTGGGAATGTATCAGTATGGATTTTATTATTGGATTACCTTCAGTGCAATCAGGTTACAACTCCATCTTCATGGTAGTTGATAGACTAACCAAAGTTTCCCATCTGATTCCAGTAAAAGAAACCTACACTGCAGTGGATGTGGCCAGAGTGTTCCTCAAGGATGTGGCCAGAGTGTTCCTCAAGGAAATCTTCAGATTGCATGGCCTACCCAGGAGAATAGTTAGTGATCGAGATCCGAAGTTCACGTCAAGATTCTGGACTGCATTTTTTAAAGCAGTAGGAACTTTCTTGGATCTCAGCACAGCTTACCACCTTGAGACCGATGGTAAAACAAAAAGGGTAAACCAAGTAATCGAAGATATATTACTTCGGTCATGCTGTGGCAGGAAACCCAAGAACTGGCTAATCTATCTGCACTAGTCGAGTTCTCTTACAATGCTTCTTATCACCGAAGTATCGGGATGAGCCTTTTCAAAGCTCTGTATGGACAAGATTGCTTAACTCCATTAACTTGGTCCGATCTATTGATTAGGGTCGAGATTTCCAGACAGATGCTTGATAACATGGAGCAGCAGGATGCAGTCAATTCGCAAAGATATAAAAGCTGTCCAGGATAGACAAAAAAAAACACATAAGAAGAGGTCAGACAGAGAATTCGAAGAAGCAGATATGGTCTTCATTCAAGTACGCCCAAAAAGAAGTTCTCTATCTCTTGGGAAGTACAAGAAGTTATCCCCCAGGTATTGTGGGCCATATCTGATTACAAAGAAAGTAGGTCACTTAGCCTACGAGCTTCTTCTGCCTCCTCATCTCAAAGTACATAATATATTTCATGTCATCCTACTTAAAAAGTATGTGTCAAGCCCGAATCATGTGCTTGATGATGAAATCTTAACTTCTTCAACCCAAGGGCAGATGGAACTCCAACCTAAAGAAATCCTTGATGTTTGAGACAAGGTTCTCAGGAATAGAATTCTGAGAGAATTATTGGTCAAATGGAAGTTCTATCGTTTTAAAGATGCCACCTGGGAGAAAGAAGCCGAACTATTGCCGGATTACCCCCAGTTTGCGAGATGAGGACATCTCGTCTTTTTCAAGTGTGGGAGAGAATGTAAGATTCCTCCCCAACCCCTGAAGATGCCCAGTATCTTCCCCTATATCAATTCCCTCTTCAGAATAATAAAAGATCTTATTTCTACCTAGAGAGAGAATATTCTAGAGAGAGATTATTCAGTTTTTAGATATTTTGGATGAAAAATTATCTCTTCTTATTAAAATAAATTCCCCCGAAATAGAAAATCAAAACGTATTTCAGAAGGTGCATTAAAAATAAATTATAATTTGTTCAAAAGACCTTATCCTAAGGGTCCAGATTTTTTAAAATTTTAGATTAAGGTTCTGAGGAGCCAATTAGATTAATCCAAATGTAGGGAGGAGATAAATTGAAGAAATCAAGAAAATCCCCCCAAAAATGAGTAAATACTCACATAAGATGAAGAGTGGACTAAGGATAAAAGGAAATACTAAAAAAATGAATTTTTGACACCTCTCAAAGTGGGGATTCCCCCTCATGAAGGAGGCACCTATTTCACATGTGTGGTGGAGTTTTAATCTCTCAAATAATGAGATATTTCATCTCTCCTCTCTCCTAATTCAAGTCTAGTTCCAAAAAGTAAGCTAAACTGACCCAAAAATGACCAAACTGATCTGAAAAATTCTAGAATCAGTTTGCTTGGTTAGAGGCTCACTTTTTCCTATAAATAGAAGCCTTCCCCTTTGTAGAAGCTTAATAGTGATTTATGCACTGTTACTCTACTCCTCCCCAGAGCCAAAAACATTGAATTCTTTGATAATTCACTTGTTTTTTGACTATTTCCTCTACAAAGAATTGGTGGCCACTCTTGATTCAAGCAATAGTAGAACTCTCAATCCCTCAAGCCAAAGGATAGCTCACAAAACTCCGTGTAAGTCAGAAATTCTACTTTTTTCTAATTCTATTCTATGGTTTTATGAATTCTTGCTTCTTTTAAATTGAAATTGGATGTTATGCCTTGATGGAAAGGCTTCCCCCTTCTCTTCATTGAATTCATCCCTTCTTTATCCAAGATGTGTAATCAATTAAATAGAGTTTAACTTTTCGTATTGTTTTCTCTTTTAAAAATGAGAATTGATTAGATTAGAGTGCTAAATTCATCTTGGGGAAAATTCTAAGTAGATTTAGAATGTAAAAATTTTACAAATGGTCAGCCATACAAAGGAGGTTATGGCAAAAATTTCTTAAATTTTATAGAAATAAGTTTTATCTTTATGTTATTCAACTATAAAAGTGTGATTTTCATTGGATTTAAATTCTATGCATAGAAAGATGCATATTGGATATTTTTTTATTATAAAAGTGTGATTTTCATTAGATTTAATTTCTATGCATAAAGTGATGCATAAAAGAATTTTTTTTTATCACAAAAGTGTTACTTTCATCAATACTGATTTCTATGCATAAAGTGATGCATAAAGGATTTTTTAAATCATAAAAGTGTTACTTAAATCAAGACTGATTTCTATGCATAAAGTGATGCATAAAAGAATTTTTTTAAAATCTTAATAGTGGTTTTTTCATCAATACTAATTTTTATGCATAAAGTGATGCATAAAAGAATTTTTTTTATTATAAAAGTGTTACTTTCATCAATATTGATTTTTATGCATAAAGTGATGCATAAAAGAATTTTTTTAATTATAAAGTGTAACTTTCATCAAAATTGATTTTATGCATAAAATGATGCATAAAAGATTTTTTTTCTTATAAAAGTGTTACTTTCATCAAAATTGATTTTATGCATAAATTGATGCATAAATGATTTTTATATCAAAATTAGGGTTCTCTTTAATTCTATGTTTAATTTTCATGAATAATCGATAAATGAATAAGTAAATACACTGCGAGAGAAAATTCTATTGTTTCATATTCACTCGGACATTAATGAGAAAATTCAGAAACCTATCGAAGTCAGAAATTAGATAAATTGATTAATTTATTCCTCATAGGAATTCGTGGATTAGTTTAGAAATCAGTTAAGTGAATATTCAATGAATGAAATTCAGTAAAATAGTGATTGAAATATCACTCCCTTTCGAGAAAGGTAATTCCGGAAGAACCTTACCAGACTCAAATCCTGAATCATGCTATGACCAAGACCAAACTCCTTCGTCTGTTTCAAGGAAAGACGATGTGACCAGTTCAGAAAAAAATACACTCAAATCACCCACCGAATTTGAAACTAAGTTGAGACCCTTTGAATTTGATCTGAGAATCAAGGTTACAGAATTCGAGGAATTCTGTTTGGAATTCAAACCTGCGATCTAGAAGTCTTGGATACGGATTTAAGATATACTCATTGTATTCAAAAGAAAATCAAAATTGAAAACTTACATAGAAACCCTATTTTCTTAAAGGACTGTCTTACACCAGAATGCTGGAGGGAGCATTTGGTATATGTGTTTTTCTAAGGGAAGTTCGGTTGCAACAGCTGGTGGGGAGTGTTGAAAGGACGGCTCACGCGCAAAAACTTGCCCAAATCTTGACCAGCCTTGGTATGGTGAAAAATGGTGTGCTGCCGGTACGATGGGCAAGGGCCGACAAAGCGGTCCAAGTGAAGTGCCAAGACACCTCAGGAGGAGCCTGGAGGGTTCTGACCAGGCGATGCACGGGCTCACAGTGCTTAGGACACCCATGCGTATATCGTGGAAGATATATATATGTATGATGACATGAAATTATGGAACTGGATGGAAATTTAGAGTTATGATATCTGTAATCAATAACTGTTTGGTCAATGGATCATTTTATAAGTTCGAGTTTAAAGAGGAGTGTGTGCGTATCTGTTTTCTAAAGCTAAAGTTAAGAAAGACGTTCAATTATGGGTGGGTGAGTACTTATCTAGTTCTACCAATTCCAGTGGTTGGGCGGTGGCTAACCCATGGGCCGAATGGGGTTAGGCTAGAATCAGTAGAATTTTAATAATAAAATTGTTTAATAGGAATACACTTAGAACTCGAGCAGTTATATAAAAGCTTGAAGACTTCTCAAACGAATAGATCAACGGCTATGCCTGATTCAATTAGGAAAAAAGCGTTGATTTCTTCAAGTTAAGTCTGTAATAGTTTTCCTTCTATCTGGTTTATTTAGATGAAGGTTAGTATTAGTCTCTTGACCCCGTTAGAAAATTTGTTAAGAAATTCAAAAAGGTGGAATCGTCCCCGTTTTTCGGGCATGGGAAATTTTCCCGGTTTTGGTTTTCGGAATGACCACCAGCTTAGTCTCGTGCCTGGACATTCGAGGGCGAGGCCCCGAGTGGGAAATCCTGCCCGCGTAAGAGGGAGGTGCTTCCGCTGCCAGCAAATTGAGAATCCGGTGCGCAGAGGGGGCAGTGGGATCCCACAGAATGAAGTAGGAACCACATCTTAATCTACATAGGAACCACATCTTAAGCTTGGTCTATCTCTTATGAGAAAGAGAAAAAAAAATTACCCTCTTGGCCTCCCTCTTGTGAGAAACTCCATAGGAACCACATCTCAAGCTTGTCCTACCTCTGTGTGAGAAAGAGAGAAAAAATAACCCTTTGGACACTTGAAAAGTCTTAATATAATAGTTATATTTAGATAATTGGCCTTAATCCTTTTGCTATAATCAATTTGTGGAGATTGCAAAAACGTAAGCTCTCATTCTAGGCTCATGAGTTCTAGCACCTTGTGCTTAGGAAGTGGCTTCTCTATTGTGCTCGTGTGAAAGTTTTTTTTTGTATATATGGATATCCCAAGCCATGGTGAACACACCTATGTAAACTATGTCAAAATATTTGAAGAAGTTATTTTTCCATTATCTATCCTGGTACACTTGAAGCGGGCACCATTTTCTTAAAGGAAATTATGTACAAACTTTGGCTTAAACCTTTGAGCCTTCCTTTGTCCAAATTTTTGTTTACTCTCCCTTTGCCCAAGGTTCCCCTCTCAAACCTTAACATTTTTGAATCATTGCTATAAACCAAATTTGCTTTGTTCTCCACATAGCCTTGTAGATTTGATTTTCTCCACCAAGATTTTGAGATTTCATTTTTCCAAATGATGTCCAAGCTCCAAATTCTCTCCTTGAAAGTGACTTCGTCTCTAATACAACCAATAGGTTCTCGGACAAGGAGAAATTAATCAACCACATTTTTCGGGGGGTTCACTACTATAAGTAAACCCTCTGTATCACGTGTGTTCAAGGCCTATTTTAAAAATCCCTTATCTATGAATTTTTTATGAATAAAACATACCCTTTTTCTATTCAACTTGTGAATACCCCCTTTAAATGGTACCCTTCTATATGTAAAAAATATGTTTAAAAAGGGATTAAAAAAACCCCTTCTATTGAACCCACGCGCTATGCTTACATATTTATGAGTGAAACCCCCCCCCCCCCCCCCCCCGAGTCACATTTATGCCTTCAACCATAGCTTGAATAGAAACAAACAAATTAAACAATCCAAGACAAAGCATGAACAAAGAGCACAAGACAAAGAGCATTGAGTGCAATCTACCCCCAATGTAAAGGCTCTTACTTCTCATGTGGGTATTTATCATATTATTTCTACATAATAGTTTTCTCTTTAAATTGGGCTTCTCTTTATAAATAACCATATGTTCATGCATATAAGGTGTGCATAAAATACATGACTAAGGCATGTAGGGCCTCGATATGTGTTAAGGCTTTTAAATAATGGATCACAAATGTAGTAGACCTAGGTAACAATGAACTTGGTAAAAAAAATATGACTTTGGGCTTGCCCTTACCATGAATAAAGATCTACTTAAAAAATAAGATGATGGTGGATAGGTCTGTCACAGTGGGTGTAAAATGATGGATTTGCTTGAACTATTCTGATCTTGCTCGACTACCATAGCTGAAGATGTGATGTGATGTTGTAGTAGCATTAGTTCTCTCTTTCCTTTGCAAAAGCTTTCACTTCTCTTGCATGTGCACTTAATGAATAATATTATTTGGATATACACTATTATACAGTTTGTGGTAATAAGGACGGTGTTTTACACAGTGATGGTGGTAGTAGTTTTGCTGCTCAAGTAGCATGCATAAGCCTAGAAAAATTTGGATAGTGAGCACACTCATTTGTCAATAACGGGTTGTCGGCTGGTCCCATCTACGAGATGGTTGTACTGTTGGTGGGCCACAAAAACCTCTTGAGCATTTCAAGAAAGAAAAGAGTCTACCTTGTTTTCAGCTTAAAGCTTAGATACCAAATGTAAGGCTCCCTTCTTGCACAACCCTAACCTTAGCCAAAATAGTCTCCATGCTAAAACATAAATCCCAAAGAAGTAGCAAAATCCCTAGCATGCCATACTTTCTTTTACCACCCAACCATTATATATATACCAATGGCCCCAAGCATCCACAGTGTGAAGTTGGTAGGCCATACACCATACTCATATGTTACATGTTTTTTAATTAGCACCCCCTGCTACACATGATTGGGTCTTTGGCCTACAATTGTCCCTGTTACCACTCCATAGGTTAATATGTTTCCACCCGCTCAACCTACCATAAGGCATTTTTCCATCTTACCCTCTCTCAAACGGGCACTTATCTTTTATAAGACGGCGCTAGAACATATAAAGCGGCCTTACCTTGATCTTAATGTCAAATAGAGAAAGTCTAAGGACTTTGTGTATATACTTGCTTAAGACTAGTAATAAAGATCATACCATTTTTAAGTTCAGCCAACCTAGTAGTCACTTGTATATATGTCATTTTTGACAAGCAATAGATAATCATTCCCTTGCAATAGAATACTTGTGAGCTCTTATCTTCTTTATTCTTGCTTGCATGCTTTCTTGATGGATGCATAACGTTAGATAGGTTTGTTTGTAGGTTTCCCTCTTACATCAGCTTCTTCTTCTTCCGCCACCTTTTGTGAGAGAACTATCATGAAGGCTATCTCTTTTTGCCTCCATCCAGGCATATGGAGCTCTTCCTTCACCCCATTGGCAAAGGAGCATTCTGGTGTGACAACGGAGTGACAAGCTAGCGTGACAACGGAGTGACGAGCTAGCACACCCACATCAGCAAGTTGTAGTGCAGCTCTAAGCCAAGGCCCAATGACACATACTTCGACAAGACTAAGATAAGATCTTGACATGAACATATTTAGTGACATTGCCTAGGTCTTAGCTCTAGTTATCTGTATATTTCAAGCTATTAGTATCACCCAATATTGCTTGGTGTTGATCAGGAGATCAAAAAACATAATATTTTGAAGCCTTGGGTGTGTTTTTTAGTTTTTGTTTTTTATTTTGAATTGAAGTTTATTTACATTAGTGCCTTCTTTAGAAGGGAAAAAACTTAAGATTTGCATGACTTTAGAGCCCCAAAAGACTTTCATTACATTGAGCTAAGGAATAGCTTAGAAAGCGTGACTAGGTGTGAAATTATGATTGCAAAAACATGAGCATTAAACTCTATTATGTATGGATTAGAGTGGGATATGTAATTTTTATTCATGCATTTCATGTTTTTTCATATTTTTTCATGCATTTTTTGAATTGGTAGCTTAGAAGCATGCAAATTCAACCCCAAGAGAAACATAGGCTTATCTCATAAAAGAAAGTATGTGAACCTAGTTCATACCAAAAAAATTAAACCTGGAGACGTGAGCATGCTGACATGAGCCTAGAGGTGTAAATGTGGAAACGTGAGCCTACATACATGAACTTGCATATATAAGCATGTAGACATGAATCTAAAGATGTGAAATTGGACACGTAAGCCTGTAGACGTGAACCTATAGATGTGAGCCCTAGAAAAACAAAAAAACGTGTCCAAAACTAGTTTCAGACCTACTCCAAAAGTACTAAAGACCTTTGATGTAAACTTGATCTAGACTAATTATTAAAAACAACAATACAATTGATTGTAGTGCATGAAACCACACTTTCTCTACCAAGCCTTTAATCCCAGCAACTCGCTATTGCTCCCCACTTAAGAAGGCTAGGGTCCTTTGGATCCACCTCAAGAAAGGAACTATGGGAAGAAATCAGCCACAACAAAATGCAGACTTGAACGGAGGAATAGTGGAACACATAGAAACAATAACCACCACCGCCCTCTAAGCCTCAGATTCACCAACTAGCTTTGTAAACAGCGTGGCCATAAATTTTGTGAAAAGTAAACCACCCTATTTTTAGGAAAAGCTCTAATGAAAGAGCGAAAGCAGGACCAGGAACCTCAGGGTTCGGTCGTTCTCTCCGAAAGTTATCCACCAACACCATAATGTTTCAAACATTTGGTGTTGATCCTGAGCTAGGTTAGACCAAGAACCGTAGTCAACAATCGAGACATGTCTCCTTTAATGTACCATTAGGAAACCTCAAGGTTTGCTCTCTCCGAAAGTGGTCAACCCATGTCCAACGCCATAATGTTTTAAACATTTGGGATTGATCCTGAGCTAGGTTTATCCCAAGCTAACCACGACCAATGACAAGTAGCCCAACAACCGCCACAGTCGATCGGACGTGTCTCCTTTAATGTACCATTAGGGACGAGCATTCTTCACAAACACCTAACAACAAGCACACATAGTGCACGCACGAGTCCCACTTTCCCTAGGAGCTCCATATAGAAGTGTCTTTACAAAGGAACCAAGTTCTAGGTCTTCCCTATTTTGGACGAGGGACAGGGAACACGGGCAAGGGTAAAGGGCCACAATGTCCAGGTACCTCAAACTAAAGGGATCCACAAGGGTATTCACATATTGTGCCCTTAGCCGAAAGCGAGTCTCTCAAAGCCAGGCAAGCGGGAAACCATATAAACTAATAAAAAAAGATTTTTTAAGGTTTGTTTGGGAATGACATGGCACCGTGGGCCTGCGGTGCCACATGGCATACATAACCCATTTTCTTTTTAACTCTTTTTTGGGTGATGATGTGGCACCCATCAATGCCACATAGCATTGTTGAGCATGTGATGCCATATTTATTTTTTAAGATTTTTTGGGTGATGATGGGGCACCCTATGCCACGTGGTGCACACAACCATTTTTTTCATGAATTTTTTTTGGTGATGATGTGCCATCATGGACTTGCATTGCCACGTGTCACATGCAACCCTAATTTTTGCTTTTTTAGGAGTGATGACATGGTAATATGGGCCTGTAATACCACGTGGCACCAAGTGCCACACGACACACAATCCTAATTTTTTTAAGATTTTTTTCACTAATAACGTGGCACTCGATGCCACGTGACACGCAACCCTAAATTTTGTGTGTGTGTAAACTTTAGACACAATAGAATCATGATCACTAACATGTGTCCAAATGCATTCAAATCATGTCAACTAATTTCAAATTGTACTCCACATGCATATTCTATAATTATTTGATTCTGATTTGCCATGATTATCTCAAGAATTACACCCATGACTCCTCAAAATCATGACAACAAATCTTCTTCTTCCAAATGCACAAATGCATGGTATTTTGACATTCTTTCATCATGTCTAAACTACTAAAGTCCACTCCCCTCAACATACATGCAATATTATACATGTGATTCTTCCAAGAATTAGGCCCGTGATTCTTATCTTTGCATAAGCACACTGACTTGGCTATCTCAAATTCCATAAGGAAATTTAAATGACCTACACACCGCCAGTTTTTTTTTGGGGGGGGAGGGGGGGGAGGGGTTTAGAGGGGGGTTGTGTGTGTGTGTGTGTGTGTGTGTGTGTGTGTGTGTGCATGTATGTGCATATGTTACCATGGAGTGTGTGCACGTGCAAGCGTGGGTGTGTGTATTTGCTGTGTGCACATAGGTACATGTGAATGTTTTTAATTTTTTGGCGTTTTGAGTTTTGTTTTGGGTTTCAAGTTTTTAATCATTCTCGTGTATAGGTGTATATACAATTAATAGGGAGTGCTATGCTACATATGTACAATGGGATTTTGGGGTTTTGTGTGGCTTCACTGAGCGAAGGCAGAGAGAGTTGCTTGCCCATCCATGACGAAAGCCTTGATGTCACTGCAACCAGCTTTGTTGGCACGTTTGAGTCTTTCCACTTCCACAGCTGGTGAGTTGGTGTTGCAACGTGACACACGGGTGTGATGGGGGTTGCTCGATGGTGTCATAAAAGTGTGTGCAGAGCATTAATTGAGGTTTGGCACCATGGGTGGCTCTTTTTTTATGGAAACATGGAGGGGTTAGGCCACTGCACATGAACAAGGTACTGCATCCATGGATCCCTCTGACTTCTCTAAAGATGGTGTCGCACATGAGTCCAATCAAAGGCATGGCTTTTAGTCTCCACTCCATTTTTGGTCTGGCGTTTAGTGGTGTGGTTACAAAGGCTTGTGGTGCGGATTTTCTTGACTTCGAAACCCAAATGTAGGGGTTCCTTTCATAGAAGTCTTGTGCTTCTAGCAGCTTGGTTGGGACTTAAAGATTGTCTAATAGGTCTATTGTCTTGCCACTAATCAAAGATGTTGTGTCTAGACCTCTAGAGATGGTCATGAAGTCTCTTGCTCTTGAAATCAATTATAAATAGATCGATGAGCCTTAAGTCATCTAGTCTCTCAAGCTACATCTCTTATTGAGATACTTGGTTCTAGCAATGCAATCCCGCATTATTTCACCCTCCTCTTGCTTGAGGTTATATATTTGTACGATGGAACTCCATCTAGATTCATTGGACGAGAATCCCACAATGAATGTGTCTCGAGACCTTGTAGTTTACCTAAAGCACCGGCATGCTTTGCCTTCAAGGTAAATTCCTAATGAACAAAGATTGGTGGAATCATCAATCGTTCCCATGGCCTCATAAATTTAATCGGACTTCTCTAGATATTGAATGGGATTTCCAACTCCATCAAACCTGGTCATCATCTTTGAGAAGTGGATTGTCTTTGTTTTTCCCAACTCTACGTCTCTAGATGCTATGTTTGTGACAACTCCCCTTCCCATTTCAAATGCCATCCCAACATGTCTTTTGTATATTCACGTGGTAGTGGAATGTAAGGGAGTGGTTGCATAAAACCCTATGTTTCAAGGTTTGGGATTTCTTGCCCCATGGGCTTAGGTTGTGAGATGCCCTTGAGGTCAAGACAAAGCCGTATGTTGCCAACAATCCCAAATTTCACCTCCAAGTTGCGCAAACTCTGTAATGCTTCACTTATTTCCGCCACATCGTCATGCTTGAAGCAATTAAGCCAAGTAGCTACTAACTTTTCAAAAAGAGGATCAAGATACGTTTAGAATTGTTTGGTCATGTCTGACAAGCCACCCATCGCTTGCAATTTCTACACATGTACATGCCATATTAAGTGTCCTAAATTATCCATTCTCTCATGGACAACCCAACCTCATTGACACCCACCTGATCGGCCAGTCTCATTACACATCAACACTTAATTTCCTATGTCAAACCATGTATAAGAGTCAAAGAAAGGAGACAAATTAGTGGCGAAGAAAGCGGTTTGTCACCTGAAGGAGCTTTTGCACAGACCCACCTTCTGTCCACAATGCCCATACACAATACCTACAATATACACATGTACTCTTTCCATTGTAGACACATCAATAGACACTGATATCTCAAGCACCTACATTAAGCCTCATCATAGACAACCGTCCACGCATATTTCTGGATGGGAAAATCGTAGCGGGCGTACGCTTAGTCCATGGTACTACCCATCACCTAGATCTTCCTCAAATCAATAGGAACCTTCCGTAAACTCTTCTTCAGTCCCACCACCCCACTGATCCATGGTCTCTATCCCCAATACTCGCTAACGCCAAATTTCTCGAGCCACAAAGGACACCCAAGCATATTTCTGGATAGGAAAACCGTAGCGGGCGTACACTTAGTCCATGGTACTACCCATCGCCTAGACCTTCCTCAAATGAACAGAAGCCTTCCGTAAACTCTTCTTTGGCCCCACCACCCCATTGATCCATGGTCTCTATCCCCAATACTCGCTCACGCCAAATTTCTCGAGCCACAGAGAAACCCAAGTCCATTTTTGGAAAAGTATGCTACCATGCATTAACAATCCAACGATCTTGACTCCCCAAGAAAAAGGATGTCCAATAAATGTCGAAGAAAGTAGCAAAGAGAGTCGGAGAAAGCAGTTAAGTGAAAAAAAACTTCGAGTTTTTTGGACTACACACAAGACACATCTAACACATCTTCCACCCATTGCCCATGCATGTCACTTGCATATATCACTATGGGCCACATCTCGTACCTCATAGAATGCATGCACACATGCACCTACAACTAACCTCATCAATACCAGATCCTCTAAGTAGATCACTAAATGAGAGGACCATGGTAGACATAAGCCTCACCCATGGTACAATCCATCGCCGGGAGAACCCTCAACCTTGCAAGTACCTCCAGAGAGCTTCAATGTATGCAACCTCTACTTCGACTACTTCTACCAACTACCTAATTTTGAAGGATCCCAACCATTCCCACAACAGAAGGAGAACGTATAAAGAACTTCTTCATCAACTATACCTTTCATGCCACCTCCACAAGCTGCCTACCACCAAGACTACCCAAAGATTCTCACCAACATACCCTGCTTCTAGCTATTGATTGATCCTGAACCATACCACTTTACCTTGCATGTCAACTTCATGGCATATTATGAACCATCCACCCCTTTCCACCCCGACAACTTCACCACCAACTTGGGTGACACGAATGGGTATAGCTCATCATTAATTGATTTACCAAGGAACTCAAGACTTTGGCACACTGCATGGAGCCTCACTCGAGCCACCTCGTTTCCCATTTCAAATATCTTTTAGCCCAAGCAAGCAATGCAAACAAACATTATTTTATTACCAAGGAGCTCTCATTAAGTCCTATGACATGCCTAAATGATTGTTCACTTGTTGATCATGTTTTCAAGCCAACATGATGATTCGATGAATTTTTGGGTCTCATCAACACTTGTGGTCTTTTTGTAAGATGTTAATGCAATCTCTCTCTCTCTCACACACACACACACATCCATACACCAACCAACAATCACTATCATACCTTGTGCAAAGTAAAAGAAACAGTGTAACAGAAGATGCAATTGGCATTGTTTAATTCAGCATAAGAACATTTGTATGCATTCTTAATATTGATTATGCTGGAGAATAATCAATAGTGTATGCATTCCTGATATTGAATATATATTTGTTGCATGCTACTTAGAAATTCCGTGAAAAAAAACATGAGAGAAGTTCCTGATACTAGAATACATGTACTATCTGACAGCTTTCTTGATTAAAAGCTAGCACAATCTAAGAATGAAGCAAAATTTCTTAACTGATAAGGTAGCGTGAAGAGTCTTTGTATAACTCCTTGATTGCAACTTGATTAACTCCATTTTACTCGTGTGAAAATTTGCATGCGAAGTATGATGCACTAATTACTTGGTGGGGTGTGCAATGCTGAAGAAAGCAAGCATCTCATCTTCCATGGGATGAGTATTTCCAGGGATAATGAGGCAATGAAGAGGAGGCCCGAAATCCACTGCAAGGAGATCCTTCATAGGGCCTGCCACAATCTTCTGTGTGGGATTGCCTAGCCGAGCCAAACCCACGCAGAGAGTGGTGTCATTGTAAGCTACCATGCAAATATCACCAATGAATGTTAGTTTTAGTGAATTTGTAAAGTGAAATGCTAATCAAAGAGGGGAGAGAGAGAGAGAGAGAGAGAGAGAGAGAGAGAGAGCTACACAAAAAACCCTAAAAACATAAAATGTGCAGACAATGCTATGCATTGAGAAACCTACCATCACCCTTTCGAGCTTCCTCCACTTCAAGCAATTGCTCCAATGCTGTATTGATCGTCATATACTTTGGCGGCTCGTATTCTTTCTTCCCTCTGTAGGCATTCATTAGGTCAAAAACCATTTGCTTAAAATTTCACTAAACTAATTAAAATCTCTTGCATTAGGATGTTAAAATTGGCCAGCATTCCGTCTTCAAACCATTGCCAACCCATACACAAGATAACAAAGCTTACCTACACAAAGACTCAAGCGTGGGCTCCTTAACTCTAATATCTACAAAAGTCATTATGGTAAAAAGCAAGTTGAGTCTAATGGCATAACTCAAAACGGTGACTAATTAATTTTAATTAACAAAAACACACTGTCTTTACCAAGGAGGCATAAACTGTGGAGGCCAAGAAGCCGATTGGACTTTATTTTGTCGTAGAAACTGTCTGGCCTCCATGTATCTGTGAAAAAAGGAATTGAGATAGCTTCACCAAAGCGGTATAGCTGTAATCCACAAGCACCAACAGCATTCATAACAGAAGCGTTATGGATTACTTGCACTTTCACACCCATTTTCCACGCCCGGACAACTAGATCAGAGTGTGTCGTTGCCCTGCCAAAGATTGGAGCCGTCAAAGGATAAGCCATTTGTTCCATACATACAGACATACATATATACCTACACACATCCATATACCTTACATACAGACACATACATACATGCATGCATGCATGCATCCATCCACACACGCATGCCAAACCATAGTCACAAGAATGTTTCGAGTTTTTATTTTATTTTGTTTCAAGGTACTAAACATTTTGTCCATAGACATTTTATCACTCGGGCAAAAAAACCCCAAGACCTCAAAAATAAATATATCAAAAAACTATTTTAAAATGAAGAAAGAAGGGAGAAATGAAATGAATGAAATGAAATGATATATTAACGTCTTCAAAAGGCCAAAATGACCTATGAGACCAAAAAGGTTACAACAATTGGTGGATCTGATACAATGTCTGTGTAAGAAAAGCTAAAAACAACTAACTGAAACTGAAATAACTGTGAGGAAAAGTACGGTACTAGGAGCTCCTAATGGATAACATCTGGGAGGAAAACTCTAGCAACAAAGGTAAGCATCGTACACATCACTATCCAAAGATGTCTCTCATCGGTCGATGGCAGATATCCTCAATGTCCTCCATGGTGAGTACTCTGACTGGACGTCTCCCATGCCATGCTAGTATGGTCCTGATCCTCTGATGTAGTCTCCGCCGGTGTCGAGATGGGCCTCTCATCTTGGGGCGCCTAGACCGCCCCAGCTCTATAGCCCGATCAATCAGTGTACCTCTAGTGCGGCTATACTCTGGGGCTAGCTGCAATGCCTGCTGGCCTGACTGCTCAATCTGAATGGGAGAGAGAATTAGGGTTAGAGATTCATGTGGGAGACATACACAGAGAGAGAACAAGGGGAAGAGAGAGAGAGAGAGAGAGAGTTGTGGGGATAAGTCAACTCATCAAGGAATGAGTGTGTGACTCCCCTATCACACATGTATATTGCACTAGTACACATAGTGCACTTAGTACATTAAAAGTACTAAGTGTACTATGTACTATAACTTATGGGCTTGTACACACTATAAGGGTGGGTATAATGCCTTTACCCCAAACAACCTCCCACTTAAAGGCAAAGTGCCCTTAAGTAAAGGAAAAGAAAAAATCAGCATGTACATGATAATATACAAGGCCATATCAAGGCTGAAACTGGCCTCATCCAATGCCCATCAAGTGTCTGCAATGAGCAAACCGCTCCAGAGGCAAACTCTTTGTCAACAGATCAGCCGGATTGTCATCCGTATGAATCTTAACAAGCTGAATTTGCTTGTTCTCTATCACCTCTCTGATGAAGTGATACTTCACATCCACATGCTTCGTCTTTGCATGAAAGACAGGGTTCTTTGCCAACTGGATGGCACTCTGACTGTCACAATGCAACAATGGAATATCCCCTGTATAACCCAAATCAACACTAACCGAGATAGCCATAATGCCTCCTTGCAAGCCTCTGTGGCTGCAATATACTCGGCCTCTGTAGTAGATAAGGCTGTGCACTTCTGCATCCTGGATATCCATGACACAGCACCTCCTGTGAATGTAAACACATTACCGGTAGTAGACTTCCGGTTATCTGGATGACCGGCATAATCCGAATCCGTGTAACCATGCACTAATGCATCCTGTTTGCCAAAGCAAATGCACATATCTTGTGTGCCCTTCAGATATCTCATGACACCTTTCACTGCTTCCCAATGCTTCTTGCCAAGGTTGGCCATATATCTAGAAACCACTCCCACTGCAAATGCAATGTCCGGCCTAGTAGCAACCATGGCATACATGAGACTGCCACAAGCTGAAGCATACGGAATCTTGGCCATATCAGCCCTGCCACTATCTGACTGTGGGCTGTCCATAGCACTGAGTTTCACATATGGAGGCCAAGGAGTACTAGTCTTCTTCCCCCCGTCCATATTGAACCTCTGCAAAACTTTGCCAATGTATTCCTTCTGAGACAAATACAACACATGCTGATTTCTGTCCCGAAGTATCCGCATACCCAAAATGTGATTTGCATCACCCAAATCCTTCATATCAAAGGTTTGATGCAGCCTCTGCTTCAAGGCATCCATCTCTTTACGAGATTTCCCAGCAATCAACATATCATCAACATACAAGATGAGGATCAATAGACTGCCATCCAAAGCTTTCTTGGTGTATAAGCAGTGATCTATGTCACTTCTCCTGAATTTCTGGGATTTCATGAATGTATCAAATTTATGATACCATTCCCTTGGTGCCTGTTTGAGCCCATAAAGACTCTTTTTCAGCTTGCATACAAGCTTCTCCTTTCCACTCACTGTATAACCCTCTGGCTGCTGCATATATATCTCCTCATGGAGATCACCGTGAAGAAAAGTAGTCTTCACATCCATCTGAATCAAGTCCAGATCATCATGTGCAACCAAAGCTAACACAGCTCTAAGTGTTGTCATTTTGACCACTGGAGAGAAGATCTCATCAAAGTCCACACCATATTCCTGCTTGAAGCCCTTAGCCACTAACCTGGCTTTGTACCTTGGCTTTGCATCAGGTGCAACTTTGAGCCTGTATACCCACTTGCATGGCAAAACCTTCTTGCCTGCAGGCAAATGCACCAACTTCCATGTTCCATTTTTGTGCAGAGAATCCATCTCTGACTTCATGGCACGCTCCCATAGAGCCTTGTCTGCCCTCTATAAAGCCTCCTTATAACATGAGGGCTCCCCACAGTCAGTAAGCATCAAGTAGTCAACCCCTGGAACAAACCTGTCAGGGGCTCTGGAGGGTCTTGTGGACCTCCGTACCCAATGACCATCATTTGCAGGTTGCTGTCCAGCCTGCATATCACCTATTGGTGGCTCCTGTTCCATGCCATAAGGCTGAAAAATCATGCCCGGTATCTCCTCTAACTGTGGGATATCCATAGGGATATCTTCTGCCATCTCTGGTTGTCCATTTGGACCATTTTCAGCACCATTTAAGGGCTGGTTTTCCTGCTGTAATGGCTGATTTACAGCCCTTGGTTGTTGTCCATGATGTCCATCATCATCAAAGATGACTCTGCCAAGCTCCTGTTGCCTTGCAGGCTCCTTATACATGCATGTTTCATCAAAAATGACATCATTGCTGCGTATAATCTTTCTAGTCACGGGATCCCAAAGTCTATACCCCATTTCACCTTTGTCACCATATCCTAGGAATATGCATTTATAAGACTTAGGATCAAGTTTGGTGCGCATTTCCCTGCGTATGTGCACGTACGCAACGCAACCAAACACTCTCAAGTGCTTGTATGACGGAGGCTTCCCTGTCCATACTTCCTCTGGCACTTTCCCACCAAGCCTCGTGTTAGGTGACCTGTTTATAAGGTGAACGGCTATCATAACAGCTTTAGCCCAAAAACCATGAGGTAATGCAGCATGTGACAACATAGAACGGACCTTCTCCTGAATGGTCCTGTTCATCCTCTCTGCTGTCCCGTTTTGTGGAGGATCATAAGGAGTAGAGAGCTCCCTCTCGATGCCTTTAGCATCACAAAAGTCCTGAAACTGTTTGGACATATACTCTCCACCATTGTCGGAACGCAAAGCCTTCAGTGTTTTGCCTGTTTGGTTCTCAACAAAAGCAACAAACTTTTGAAACACTGAGAATGTATCACTCTTCAAACGAAGAGGATAGATCCACACCTTACATGTGGCATCATCAATAAAAGACACAAAATATTTTGCCCCTCCCAAAGAAAGCTGAGGCATCTCACATACATCTGTATGCACAAGCTCTAACTGAGCATCTTTCCGTCCAAGAGCTTTCTTGTGGGGGCACTGTAGTTGCCTACCATATATACAATGCTCACAAAACTGGAAACTTGAAAACTTTAGAGAAGGCAAGTAACCCAAACGAGACAATTGCTCCATTCCTTTGACACTCATGTGTCCCAACCGGCTATGCCACATAGAGATTTCCGGCAGCTCGGTTGCATTTACGTTAGCATGGTGACAAACACCTGCATGCATGAAGTAAAGAGTGTCCACCTTAGAGCCTCTGGCAACAACCAGTGAGCCCTTACTAATCTTCCACTTTCCACGACCAAATGTGGTAACATAATCAGCATCATCAAGCTGTCCAGTAGAAAGCAGGTTCTTCTTGATCTCAGGCACATGCCTGACATCATGGAGCATAAGCTGTGAGCCATCTAAAAACACAAGCCTCACATCACCTCTGCCAAGAATCTTGCATGCATGGTTATCACCCAAATAAACTACTCCTTCATTGCCAGCAGTATACCTGACAAACAAGTCTCTGCAACCTGTGACATCAAAGGAGGCACTTGAATCAATGATCCATGAGTGCATACCATGACCACCTGTAAGAAGTGAATGGGCATCAAGTGAAGACGTGAATAGGACCTCATCCTCACTGTCACGTGCATGTGACACATTGACTTTTTCAATTTTGACTCCACTTTTGCCCTTTGGCTTCGCATCTTTGGCTTCATCTTTGTCTTTGTCTTTGCCTTTTCCCTTTTCCTTTTGATCATTTTTCCATTTATAGCATTGCTTTTTGATGTGTCCCTTCGTGCCACAATAATGGCATTCCAAGTCCTTTTTGGAGCGAGACTTGCTCCTTCCCCGTTCTTGGCTCTTACCCCTTTGCTGGGATCTCCCACGTGCATTCATTGCATTGGACTTTCCAACAGAATTATTCTTTCTGTTCATCTCTTCTTGAAGAAGAGCACCCTCAACATCTGCATATGACAGCATAGCATTCGAATTGCTACTGGCTGTCCTGAATGTGTCCCAACTCTCTGGCAAAGTGCATAAGAGAAAAGTGGCTTTGAACTCATCGTCCATTGCCAACTTTTGATTAATAACTTGGCTGACAATACCATTAAACTCATTTAGATGGGCTGCCATAGACGCCCCTTCCTTCATCTGAAGACCTATGAGTTTCTTCAACCAATACACTTTGCTTGAGGCACTTTGCTGGGCATACAAGTCCTGCAATCTCTGCCACATTCCCCAAGCTGTCTTCTCTTCACGAATGCTAAAAAGTAAAGAGTCTGACACAGATAACATGATAGTAGATCTTGCCAGCTCATCCATATTTTCCCACTCTTCAGCAGTAAGAGAAGCGGGCTTTACACCCCTTTCTTTGATAGGCTTGTGCTGCTTCTTCTGGAGCAACACATTGTAGCACTGGGTTTGCCAAATATCATAGTTATGTGAGCCTTCAAGCTTCTTGATGTGAAGCAATGAAGAGCTCTCACCTGTGGTTGCCATAGCAATATGCAACCTGTCAATGCCTGACTCCCTGCAAAATGTGCAAACACTGCACCAAAAGCACACAAAGTGCTCACAGTTGTTCTCCCAAAGTTTATCTCCCACTGCGGAAGCACAAATGCAACTTTTCTCCCACTGTATGTGATGAAATCACCAAAATCTGGTTGCTGCAGATTTAGGACAGCACCTTAAATGTGCTCTGTTGGCCTTCCAAAGTACTGTACAACAATACCAATTGCTCACAAATGATGTACCAAACCTGTACCGGCAAGTACAGCAGCTGAAATTGAACCTTTTCGTCACTCAAATCAGTGTACAGCCATGCCAAAACTTGCACAATGTTGTACCAAATCTGTACCACCAAGTACAGCAACAATAAATGCTCTCCTGGCTGTCCAAATGAGTGAAAATCAGACTTTTACAGTCCCGACCACTGCATACAACAGTCCCGAACAGAAATTGGGCAAAAGCCCCTTGACTGCAAGCTGATTTCTGAGGATTCAAGGCATAAAAGTCTTGCCTGCTGCTTTGCCAAGCTCAACAAGCATAAAATCTTGAAAAGCCCCTTGATTTAAGATCAATTTCTGATCATACATGGTACATTAGCACACATGAAGGCATCCAGAGTCTTCGCGATGCTTCCCCCTGGCCACATATACATGCAATACATAAAAGCCCCTTGATTTACAGGCACATTGAGTGCTTGACAGGCATCAACACATTGCCCAAAGCATCAAATACGAGTGCCTGCATGCAAATCAACCAAATCCGCACAAAAGCCCCTTGATTTGCACTGCAATTTGCTGCAATTTTGCCCGAATGTGCGATTTCTCACATCATACAGCATGTATGAATGCTTAATTGCACAATTACATCAAAAGCCCCAAATTTCGACATCCAATTTCCTGCAAATTGATCCTGATTGTGACCAATGTCACCCAATTTTGCCAATTTTGCTCAGAAATTGAGCAATTCGGCACCTGTACCTGCTCAATTGATTGAATTGATAAGAAATTCCCAAAATTGAAGGCAAATACCTCTTAATTTTTGAATTTCTCTGAGATTTGCACGCTGAATTTCTTTGTGTTGATGCTGTTGCAGAAAATCTGATGCTGTTGGAGGGCTCTTCAGGCGTGCTGCAAACGTCGTGGAGACAGAATGACAGGCGAGGAGTTCCACGGGGCCGAAGGCTGGCAGTGGTGCGTAGCCTTCCTTGCGTAGCTCTTTTCGTTGGCGACTGTCCCGGCTAGTTGTGCTGTCGTGGGAGAGTTGGCGTCTCAAGCTGTTGATGCTGCCCAACCGAGTCGGGAAGATGATCCCATGGGGACAGTTGAAATCGCCCAGCGATAACACGCATGGGCTTCGACGCTTGCTTGTAGACGTGGTTTTACGCCTTCGCCTAGTGGTTCACTACGATGCGCTCGCTCGCGCCCAGTTGCCGCCGCCCTTCGCCTACGTATCTTACGCCTTGTGGCCAGCCGACGACTTCGCCTTGCTGCCTCAGCCGTGTAGAGCTACACGTGTTTTCGCTACACGTTCACCGCTTGTGACCAAGCGTCTGACGTCCAACGGGTTGCTGCAAGCTTTCATGACAGGTCACGTGCATAGCGGATCCTGTCAGCAAAAATCATCAACCCTTTTCTGCAAACAGCAAGAAAGCTCTTGTAGCAACATGGGAACGCACTCTCAAATTAGAGGAATCTTGAAACCCTAAAACACAGCCTGCTCTGATACCAGTTGAATGGGAGAGAGAATTAGGGTTAGAGATTCATGTGGGAGACATACACAAAGAGAGAACAAGGGAAAGAGAGAGAGAGAGAGTTGTGGGGATAAGTCAACTCATCAAGGAATGAGTGTGTGACTCCCCTATCACACATGTATATTGCACTAGTACACATAGTGCACTTAGTACATTAAAAGTACTAAGTGTACTATGTACTATAACTTATGGGCTTGTACACACTATAAGGGTGGGCATAATGCCTTTACCCCAACACAATCTCTGGTCGAAAGAAGTCTGTAATCTGCCTCTGTAGGTGTCTCTCCCTCTCTGATCCCGTCCCTCTCAAGAGACCCTCTCTATGTCTACGAAGCTCCAGCAAGTATAATCCGAGGCATCTCTGATCCTGGTATCTCATGACTCTAGAAAGTGGTCCGAAACCCTCTCTAAACAGGCAGTGAAAACGGCCTCGTATCTCATAATAAACTGGACAATGACATATGTAATGTAACTCTGTCTCTGGCTCCATCTTGCACAGCTGACAAATCCTGGCCTCAGCTGGTACTCCTCTGAATCTGCCAGTCTCAATCTCTAGCTGGTGTGAGGATGTGCGCATCTGACTGATAGCACACCGTACCCCATGAGAAAGATGAGTATCCATGTAGCTGGGTCTAATCACAAACCCATCCTGCGTGAGCTGGAGAAGATGATCTCTATAGAAAGCCATCTTCGTACCAAGCTCCTGTGTCGGCTGTATCCATGTCCTCCTAGTGTCCAGCTGAATCAAGTCCTGCCTAATAAGTCTGGTAATCTCTGCCCGTGTGAGAGAGAGGGAGGGTGCATCCAGGGAGTACTGAAATGGAGGTAGCCTTTCCATACTAAAGCCATGCAACTGGAACCAAGCTGTCATCTGTGCATACCAACATGATCCGTCTCACTGTGATGCCAACTGTCGTGATGCCAACTGTCGTGAAGACTCCAGGGCTAAGCGAGCATATTTATCTCTAGGAAGAGCCCAAGTGCTATGTATAAAGGAGACTGATCGAGTGAGTGCCTCTACCACCAATGGGGGGGTAGCCATCTCTGCACGGATAATATCATGTGGTACGGAGGCCTTGGCCCTAATCATCCGGGAAATCATAGAAACCAAGGGCCTCTCCATATGTCTCCATCCATCAGTGCTACCAGCTCGGCTGTGGTGATCCACTAAGGGTCCCCATATCTCCACTCCATACAGCATGGCTGAAGTGACCAAAGTGTCAAAGAGCCAGAGCTTTGTTCGAGGTTCCTAAAACTGAACCTGCGAACACATCCTCTCTAGTCTCCCCAATGCTGCATAAGCTCTGGTCAATCTGGTCTCCGCTGCTCTCCTCAAGGAAAATAGTGGGCCACTGAAAACCACACCAAGGTAAGTATATGCATCTGTATACTCCACTGTCTCCTGACCATATGTAAAGGTGGGTACTAACCTCCTAACCCATTGTGCTGTGGTGTTAAACACCATCACCTTGGTTTTACCAAGGTTAACAGACAATCCACTGTCCTGTGCAAATGTGTGCAATGCATCCAAATGACGCTGCATCCCCTCTAGAGAATATGAGATCAGCACAATATCATCAGCATACAATAACAGCGGAATCCATGTCCCTGCTAGCTGTGCTCCTCTGTCACCCTCCCGCTCTACATAGTCTGAAACCTCATCCACGTATATCCCAAATAAGGTGGGAGAAAGGGGGCAGCCCTGTTTCACCCCAATAGTGGAGTGAACCAACTCAGATATACCCTGAGTAGTACGTACCTGTCCCACAACCGTCCTGTATAAAGCCATGATTCCCCAAATCAGCTCTGTGGGCACTCCCATCTCCCGTAGTCTGCGCATCAGTCTAGCTCTCAGTACTGTGTCAAAAGCTTTGCGGAAATCCACAAAGCAACAATAAATCCTCCTGCCATATAATCTGCCCTCCTCAATAATAGCTCTGAGTGTCAAGATATGGTCAAGAGTGGAGAAACCTCTCCTGAACCCTGCCTGCCCTGATGCACGTATGCCCTCTCTCTCTGCCCATCTACTCAACTCCTGCTCAAGAATAGATGCATATAATCTAGCCAATGTGTGACCAATCATGATGGTACGATAATTCCCAGGAAGCATGGGATCCCCTGACTTGAAGATAGGCACAATCGTGGACATATTCCAAGTCTCAAGAAAACCCTCACACATAGCTCGGTTAAACATCATAGCAATAAGCTCTGCAAGCATATCTCTGGCATGAATAAAGTGCTCTGCTACCAAACCATCATGATCATATGCTCTCCCAGTCCTCATCCTGTCAATAGCTTTCCTTACCATCTCAGCAGTAAAGAAAGCATATGTCTCTGGGCATGGCTCCGATGGGTCTGGCAGGGGCGGCTGTCCTGCTGCTGTGTACAGGGATGCTGCATACTCACCCCAAATCTCTGTGGAGGTAATGGCTGGTGATGGTGAATGCTCATGGAATAGTCTCCATGCCTCGCCTGAGTCCTGACTCATAAATAGCTGATACAAATCCCTCTCTAACTGAGCAAGATAAGCCCTCTTCTTCCATCGCACTAGGTGCCGGAAGGTAATCCGTGACTGTCTGTGAGTGGTAACACCCATGGGCACCTCTCTCTGCAATTTGATCCTCATCTCTCTACACTCCTCATCATACCAACTGTTCTGAGGCATGTTCCCAGATCGTCTCCGTGTAGGCTGACTATGGGGATATGCCTCTGATGCTGCAGCATGAAGCGTATCTATCAATATCTGAGTGAGCTCATCTAATGGCCGTCCCGGCTCCTCGGCACATAAGCGTCTGTATATCTCATCCGTGTACACGGTGTCAGTCTCCCTCGTAAAGGTATAACGAGTGTGTGTGGAGACCTGTCCCAATGGAGCGGTGCTGAACTGAAATGTGAGAGTGAAGGACAAGATAGCATGATCCACTGCTATTCCAACCGGCCTAGTGCCTACCATAAAATCCTGAAAAGAGGGAATGAGACTGGGCTGAGCCATAACATAGTCCATTGTACTAGCACCATGCCTATGTGGAAAGCAAGTGAAACCGCCCGATGTCGGGAATCTCTGTAGGCCATTCAGGATGGCCAATCCATGTGCAGTCCCCATGTCTATCAAATACCGCCCATACACTATGTTCCTCATCCTGTGAGAGTCTAGATAGGCCCATAACCCTAACATCAAGCTCCCTCAACATCTCCTCTGAGGTATCATAAAATACTGTCTGGTTATGGGCGGTCCTGGCATTGAAGTCTCCCAGGAGAATGATGTCACCATCCCTGGAGAACTCCCAAATGTCATCATCCAAAATAGAAAAGGGAGACTGCCCGCTAGGTGATGCATACACTGATGTACTAGGAGCAAAATAGCATATAGCAATGTAGAGATATCTGCCCATCTCTGCCCTCAGTCTAACCCACATGTACCTAGCCTGCTCATCTCTGCGGACTATATGTATCAGTGGCTGTAGCTCCTCTCTAAACAATACTGCCACTCCTCCTGAGCCCCGTCCTCTATGCTCTGAACGAGTCTCCTGTCTACAAGCTGTCTCCCATCGCCTAACATGTGGCATGGACTGTCCAGGAGCTTGATGCGTCTCACAGTAGAAGATGATGTCCCTCCCAGTGAAACTATCCTCAAAAGCCCCTACATCAAGACGTAGAGATCCATTACAATTCCAAGTAGCAACTTTGAGTGTAGTCCCATAGGTCTCGCGCCGTCATGAAGAGCGCCTCTCCATAATCACCACTCTACCATCTCTATAGAAGGCCACTTTCCCTTTCTCTCGGGCTGCCCTTATCTCTGGCATAACTTCTTTCATGTGGGCAAGTTGCGAGAGTGTGAGGTCATCTCCAAGGAATATTCCCGTCTTCTTGAGTGTAGGATGTCTTCTTGGAGAGAGAGAGAGAGAGAGAGAGAGAGAGTACTTGGGTACACACACAGGGTGACGTACTTATTTGAGTGTTACAAGGTAGAGTTCCCCCTGTGTGCCCCCCCCCCCCCCCCCCCCCCCCCGGGCGCGCACACCACGCTCGAACCTGAATCCAGGTCAGACCACCATTTCCCCAACCTTTCCACTGTCTTGTCCCCCCTCCACGCCACCCACCCCCCCGTGGCTCCCCTTCAGAGGAGCATGATAATCAACCCATGGCACCCAACTTTCCATGTACCCAGTATCAGTCTTGGCAGCAATACTCAAAGCCACTTGAGGCCATCATCTCTTCCTCCCAATTTTCAATGCTTGGTGTTGGGCATACAAGTCCTGCAATCTCTGCCACATTCCCCAAGCTGTCTTCTCTTCACGAATGCTGAAAAGTAATGAGTCTGACACAGACAACATGATAGTAGATCTTGCCAGCTCATCCATATCTTCCCACTCTTCAGCAGTAAGAGAAGCGGGCATTACACCCCTTTCTTTGATAGGCTTGTGCTGCTTTTTCTGGAGCAACACATTGTAGCACTGGGTTTGCCAAATATCATAATTATGCGAGCCTTCAAGCTTCTTGATGTGAAGCAATGAAGAGCTCTCACCTGTGGTTGCCATAGCAAAATGCAACCTGTCAATGCCTGACTCCCTGCAAAATGTGCAAACACTGCACCAAAAGCACACAAAGTGCTCACAGTTATTCTCCCAAGGTTTATCTCCCACTGCGGAAGCAAGAATGCAACTTTTCTCCCACTTTATGTGATGAAAACACCAAAATCTGGTTGCTGCAGATTTTGGACAGCACCTTAAATGTGCTCTATTGCCCTTCCAAAGTACTGTACAGCAGTACCAAGTGCTCACCAATGATGTACCAAACCTGTACCAGCAAGTACAGCAGCTGAAATTGAACCTTTTGGTCACTCAAAACAGTGTACAGCCATGCCAAAACATGCACAAAGCTGTGCCAAATCTGTACCAGCAGGTACAATAGCAATAAATGCTCTCCTGGCTGTCCAAATGAGTGAAAATCAGACTTTTACAGTCCCGAACACTGCAAACAACAGTCCCGAACAGAAATTGGGCAAAAGCCCTTGACTGCAAGCTGATTTCTGAGGATTCAAGGCATAAATGTCTTGCCTGCTGCTTTGCCAAGCTCAACAAGCATACAAACTTGAAAAGCCCCTTGATTTGAGATCAATTTCTGATCATGTATGGTACATTGACGCACATGAAGACATCCAGAGTGTTCACGATGCTTCCCCCTGGCCACATATACATCAAATACATGAAAGCCCCTTGATTTACAGGCACATTGAGAGCTTGTAAGGCATCAGCACATTATCCACAGCATCAAATGCGATCGCCTGCATGCAAATCAACCAAATCGGCACAAAAGCCCCTTGATTTGCACTGCAATTTGCTGCAATTTTGCCCAAATGTGCGATTTTTCACATCATACAGCATGTATGAGTGCTTAATTGCACAATTACATCAAAAGCCCCAAATTTCGACATCCAATTTCCTGCAAATTGATCCTGATTTGACCAATTTCCTGCAAATTTATCCTGATTGTGACCAATGTCACCCAATTTTGCCAATTTTGCTCAAAAATTGAGCAATTCGACACCTGTACCTGCTCAATTGTTGATTGTACTTGCTCAATTGCAAATACCAAAAAAAAATTGAGGAAAATACCTTGTAATTTCTGATTTTTCTCAATTTGCAGGCTGTTGCAGGAAAAGAGGGGTTGATGCTGATGCTGATGCTGATGCTGATGCTGCTCTGCAGAAAGCTATTGCTGCCTATTGCTCTCTTCTGCTTGTGAGGGGTGATCTGTAGACGAGGACGGCATCACAAGGGTCCATTCAGCATCGGCTGCCTTCGTCTTTCTGAAACATCCGGTGCTCTCACTGTAGACAGCCTGAGCTTCCCTTCGCTAATCCTGCCATAGCCCGATTGCTAGTGGCTGTCTGTGAGATGGATTCGAAGGCGTCAGCCGCCAGTTCCCCAGCGAGCGAAAGGGCCCCCTGGAAGGGTTCTGCAGTTCTGCGGCTGTTGTGTGTGGCGCCGGTTGTGGTACGCAGCCTTCTCCGCCTGCGTATACACACCCGCCTGATGTTTTTACACACACGCTTACAAGCTCGCCTCCAGCTTCGCCTTCGCTTAACGCCCGACTGACGTATTCGCCTAGCGCCTTACGCTACGAATCTTCGCTCGCTTTGCTGCCTTCATTCACGCCCAGCCTGCGACCTTCCACGCTTACGACCAGTTGATGCAGTTGCTCTTCCTGATGCTCATCGCTGCTCGTTTCAGTTTCGCCTAGCGCCAGTTGTGGTTGGGCAGCCTGGGCAGCCACGTGGGCTGGCTGGGGCAGCTGGTTGGCCAGCCCCTTTTGTGCTGCAAGGAGCAGGGCGACCAGGAATCAGCAGGGCCCAAGAGCAGGCGACCAGCAGAGCAGAAGAGGGAGAAGAACCTGGTGACCACAGCTCTGATACCAGTTGATGGGAAGAAACAGTTAGGGTTTCACTTGTGTGGGAGACATACACACAGAAGCAAGGGAGAGAGAGAGAGAGAGTTGTGGGGATAAGTCAACTCATGAGGCATGAGTGTGTGACTCCCCTATCACACATGTATATTGCACTAGTACACATAGTACACTTAGTACATTAAAAGTACTAAGTGTACTATGTACTATAACTTATGGGCTTGTACACACTATAAGGGTGGGCATAACGCCTTTACCCTAACTATCATGTTGTCTGTGTCAGACTCATTACTTTTCAGCATTCGTGAAGAGAAGACAGCTTGGGGAATGTGGCAGAGATTGCAGGACTTGTATGCCCAACAAAGTGCCTCAAGCAAAGTGTATTGGTTGAAGAAACTCATAGGTCTTCAGATGAACGAAGGGGCGTCTATGACAGCCCATCTAAATGAGTTTAATGGTATTGTCAGCCAGGTCATTAATCAAAAGTTGGCAATGGACGATGAGTTCAAAGCCACTTTTCTGTTATGCACTTTGCCAGAGAGTTGGGACACATTCAGGACAGCCACTAGCAATTCGAATGCTATGCTGTCATATGCAGATGTTGAGGGTGCTCTTCTTCAAGAAGAGATGAACAGGAAAAACAACTCTGTTGGAAAGTCCAATGCAATGAATGCACGTGGGAGATCCCAGCAAAGGGGGAAAAGCCAAGAAAGGGGAAGGAGCAAGTCTCGCTCCAAAAAGGATTTGGAATGCCATTATTGTGGCAAGAAGGGACACATCAAAAAGCAATGCTACAAATGGAAAAATGATCAAAAGGAAAAGGGAAAAGGCAAAGACAAAGAGAAAGATGAAGCCAAAGATGTAAAGCCAAAGGGCAAAAGTGGAGTCAAGATTGAAGAAATCAATGTGTCACATGCAGGTGGCAGTGAGGATGAGGTCCTATTTACTTCTTCACTTGATGCCCATTCACTTCTTACAGGTGGTCATGGTATGCACTCATGGATCATTGATTCAGGTGCCTCCTTTCATGTCACAGGTTGCAGAGACTTGTTTGTCAGGTATACTGCTGGCAATGAAGGAGTGGTTTATTTGGGTGATAACCATGCATGCAAGATTCTTGGCAGAGGTGATGTGAGGCTTGTATTTTCAGATGGCTCACAGCTTATGCTCCATGATGTCAGGCATGTGCCTGAGATCAAGAAGAATCTGCTTTCTACTGGACAGCTTGATGATGCTGATTATGTTACCACATTTGGTAGTGGAAAGTGGAAAATTAGTAAGGGCTCACTGGTTGTTGCCAGAGGCTCTAAGGTGAACACTCTTTACTTTATGCATGCAGGTGTTTGTCACCATGCTAATGTAAATGCAACCGAGCTGCCGGAAATTTCTATGTGGCATAGCCGGTTGGGACACATGAGTGTCAAAGGAATGGAGCAATTGTCTCGTTTGGGTTACTTGCCTTCTCTAAAGTTTCAAGTTTTCAGTTTTGTGAGCATTGTATATATGGCAGGCAACTGCAGTGCCCCCACAAGAAAGCTCTTGGACAGAAAGATGCTCAGTTAGAGCTTGTGCATACAGATGTATGTGAGATGCCTCAGCTTTCTTTGGGAGGGGCAAAATATTTTGTGTCTTTTATTGATGATGCCACGCGCAAGGTGTGGGTTTATCCTCTTCGTTTGAAGAGTGATACATTCTCAGTGTTTCAGAAGTTTGTTGCTCTTGTTGAGAATCAAACTGGCAAAACACTGAAGGCTTTGCGTTCCGACAATGGTGGAGAGTATATGTCCAAACAGTTTCAGGACTTTTGTGATGCTAAAGGCATCAAGAGGGAGCTCTCTACTCCTTATGATCCTCCACAAAACGGGACAGCAGAGAGGATGAACAGGACCATTCAGGAGAAGGTCCGTTCTATGTTGTCACATGCTGCATTACCTCATGGTTTTTGGGCTGAAGCTGTTATGACAGCCGTTCACCTTATAAACAGGTCACCTAACACGAGGCTTGGTGGGAAAGTGCCAGAAGAAGTATGGACAGGGAAGCCTCCGTCATACAAGCACTTGAGAGTGTTTGGTTGCGTTGCGTACGTGCACATACGCAGGGAAATGCGCACCAAACTTGATCCTAAGTCTCACAAATGCATATTCCTAGGATATGGTGACAGAGGTGAAATGGGGTATAGACTTTGGGATCCCATGAATAGAAAGATCATACGCAGCAATGATGTCATTTTTGATGAAACATGCATGTATAAGGAGCCTGCAAGGCAACAGGAGCCTAGCAGAGTCATCTTTGATGATGATGGACATCATGGACAACAACAAAGGGCTGTAAATCAGCCATTACAGCAGGAAAACCAGCCCTTAAATGGTGCTGAAAATGGTCCAAATGGACAGCCAGATATGGCAGAAGATATCCCTATGGATATACCGCAGTTGGAGGATATACCGGGCATGATATTTCAGCCTTATGGCATGGAACAGGAGCCACCAATGGGTGATATGCAGGCTGGACAGCAACCTGCAAATGATGGTCATTGGGTACGGAGGTCCACAAGACCCTCCAGAGCCCCTGACAGGTTTGTTCCAGGGGTTGACTACTTGATGCTCACTGACTGTGGGGAGCCCTCATGTTATAAGGAGGCTTTACAGAGGGCAGACAAAGCTCTATGGGAGCGTGCCATGAAGTCAGAGATGGATTCTCTGCATAAAAATGGAACATGGAAGTTGGTGCCTTTGCCTGCAGGCAAGAAAGTTTTGCCATGCAAGTGGGTATACAGGCTTAAAGTTGCACTAGATGCAAAGCCAAGATACAAAGCCAGGTTAGTGGCTAAGGGCTTCAAGCAGGAATATGGTGTGGACTTTGAGGAGATCTTCTCTCCAGTGGTCAAAATGACCACACTTAGAGCTGTATTAGCTTTGGTTGCACATGATGATCTGGACTTGATTCAGATGGATGTGAAGACTGCTTTTCTTCACGGTGATCTCCATGAGGAGATATATATGCAGCAGCCAGAGGGTTATGCAGTGAGTGGAAAGGAGAAGCTTGTATGCAAGCTGAAAAAGAGTCTTTATGGGCTCAAACAGGCACCAAGGGAATGGTATCATAAATTTGATACATTCATGAAATCTCAGAAATTCAGGAGAAGTGACATAGATCACTGCTTGTACACCAAGAAAGCTTTGGATGGCAGTCTATTGATCCTCATCTTGTATGTTGATGATATGTTGATTGCCGGGAAATCTCGTAAGGAGATGGATACCTTGAAGCAGAGGCTGCATCAAACCTTTGATATGAAGGATTTGGGTGATGCAAATCACATCTTGGGTATGGACAGAAATCAGCATGTGTTGTATTTGTCTCAGAAGGAATACATTGGCAAAGTCTTGCAGAGGTTCAATATGGACGGGGGGAAGAAGACTAGTACTCCTTTGCCTCCATATGTGAAACTCAGTGCTATGGACAGCCCACAGTCGGATAGAGACAGGGCTGATATGGCCAAGATTCCGTATGCTTCAGCTTGTGGCAGTCTCATGTATGCCATGGTTGCTACTAGGCCGGACATTGCATTTGCAGTGGGAGTGGTTTCTAGATACATGGCCAACCCTGGCAAGAAGCATTGGGAAGCAGTGAAAGGTGTCATGAGATACCTGAAGGGCACACAAGATATGTGCATTTGCTTTGGCAAACAGGATGCATTAGTGCATGGTTACACGGATTCAGATTATGCCGGTCATCCAGATAACCGGAAGTCTACTACCGGTTATGTGTTTACATTCACAGGAGGTGCTGTGTCATGGATATCCAGGATGCAAAAGTGCACAGCCTTATCTACTACAGAGGCCGAGTATATTGCAGCCACAGAGGCTTGCAAGGAGGCATTATGGCTATCTCGGTTAGTGGTTGATTTGGGCTATACAGGGGATATTCCATTGTTGCATTGTGACAGTCAGAGTGCCATCCAGTTGGCAAAGAACCCTGTCTTTCATGCAAAGACGAAGCATGTGGATGTGAAGTATCATTTCATCAGAGATGTGATAGAGAACAAGCAAATTCAGCTTGTTAAGATTCACACGGATGACAACCCGGCTGATCTGTTGACAAAGAGTTTGCCTCCGGAGCGGTTTGCTCATTGCAGACACTTGATGGGCATTGGATGAGGCCAGTTTCAGCCTTGATATGGCCTTGTATATTATCATGTACATGCTGATTTTTCTTTTCCTTCATTTAAGGGCACTTTGCCTTTAAGTGGGAGGTTGTTGGGGTAAAGGCGTGATGCCCACCCTTATAGTGTGTACAAGCCCATAAGTTATAGTACATAGTACACTTAGTACTTTTAATGTACTAAGTGTACTATGTGTACTAGTGCAATATACATGTGTGATAGGGGAGTCACACACTCATGCCTCATGAGTTGACTTATCCCCACAACTCTCTCTCTCTCTCTCTCCCTTGCTTCTCTGTGTATGTCTCCCACACAAGTGAAACCCTAACTGTTTCTCCCCACCACTTGGCCCCAAGTCTGAGACCTCTCCCCCTCATCTCATGGGCAACCTGTGGATTACACCTCCTTCCAATGCAGATTGTCATATTTCTGATTATACACATGTGGAGGAACACCATGGAAGGGTAGGTATAGACCCTGGTGTGTGTTCCAAGCATGGTTTAGTTCATGTGGAAGGACTCCATGGAAGGATTGAGATCCTAGTGTGAGTTCCTGGCATGATTGGTTACATGTGTAAGGGCTCCATGAAAGGATTGATATCCTGGTGTGAGTTCTTGGCATGACTCAGTACATGTGGAAGGGCTTCATGGAAGGGTGGATACCCTTGTGAGTTCCTAGCATGCTAATGAAGTCTCACGGAAGGGTGGACACCCTGGTGAGCATTCATTATACCTGTATGGGCGGTGCCCAAGAAGGGTTTGGTACAAGATGAATAAGTTGGGAGATGGAATTCAGAATACTATGCATAAAGCTTTTGTGTGTTTTGACATGCATGAATGACTTGTCTTGACTGCCTCGACAATGCCTTGTATTTTTGCTTGTGATTGTCCATGGGCTCCGGAGATGCCTGGAAACCCTATAGAGTCGTGTATCAATGGTCTTATGTGTTTTGCAGGTGGTAAGTGATCCCAAACTCAATTTAGAGCTTATATTTCATTATACTAAGGTATATGAGTGCAGGTGTTCACATACACTTAAATTTGGGCGGACAAATTATAAAGTGTTCACATACACTTAAGTTTGGGTGGACAATTTTTAAAGTGTTCACATCAAGAGGAGCAGTTTTTAATAAAACTTGGCCATTACTCAAGGTGGGCAACCCATCAAGCCAAAAAAGATCCGCGAGTTGCTATTATGGGAGGGGAGGGCCAAAATCAGCTAGGTGCCCCCCTTCCCAACTGTTTTTGGAGGTGGAACACCCTGGGCTTGAGACAGTTGTCCGTGGGGCATGCAAAATAGCTTGGGAGAGCTGGTCGATTATGGACAGGGCGGATTTATAGCTGGTCGCTTGCCTCCACAGCTTCTACAGGTAAAAGCGATTCTTCTCTCTCTCTCTCTCCCTTGAAGCAGGCGACCCCTTCTGGCTTCTCTACAGGGCTGGTCAACTGCTGTACAGCGGATTTCTGGGCTGAATTTTGATGCTCAGGACGCTCGGACTTCAAGGCAAACAACAGGGCACTCTCATCTCTTGGGGTGACCTGTACAGCATGTTTGTGGGCTGAAAACAATGCTATTCAGTCCAAATCAGTAAGGTTCTTCGCAACAAATTTGAAGGTAAACAGTCTCTAAACCTACGTGAAGTCTGTGGCTCTAAGGGTGGAGCCTTCGGGTGGCCAGAGACAAGGTTTTCATGGCTGGTTATTCAGGACAGCACCACTACTAGAGGGTGTGATCACGTACTAGAGTGTGGCTGTGCCCAAAGAACTCTTGGAAGCTTGAGTTTGAAGACTCAAGCAATTGATTGATTTGTTTTCATCTTATTCTGGATGTATCTGGTGCCAATCTGAAGAGTGTTTACTCTCTGGCACCCGTTTACTTGTACTAGAACACTCTGTTGGTAATGAAGATACTGCAAGGGAGGGCTAGCCCAACTTCAGCCCCTAGTGCTGTGTGTTTTTATGCAAGTTTTCACCAGATTGTTGTTTCAGTGGTATCAAAGTATGATGATGATGTTGTCAGATGCTACGTATGATGCCATGATGTTGTGTATGGGATAAGGTTTTCTGTGCACACGCTTCCGTATTTGTGACAGTGGTATCAGAGCTTTGGTTCTCTAGTCTACGGTAAATCCCCTTGTTGAGGGTAGCAGATAGAGCGTTCCAGGCACAAAAGATTAATGCGTTGGCAGAAATTTTTTGATCTGCAATCATGGCTGATCATGTGAGTGATGATGAGCATGTGATGAATACACCCGAGTCCCGACACATAGATGCAAGATGAGGTGCCCAGGGATGTACAAAACAGTCCACTTGCCGCACCACTACGGATGTATTGTCTGAGTTGGAAACTCTGAGATGCCAAGTTAGGCGATATCGTGATGAGACTACAACACTCAGGGCCATACAGGAAGATCCCGATGTACAAAGGGTTTTGCAGTCAAAGAGAAAGAGCAATACAGATGGTGAGGTCTTCAAGGCCGTTGGGATATCCGAATCCCAAGGAATTGGCCAAATCTTACTTGCAGGAAAAAGGAGAGATGAAGAAGGATGTGTCTCATCATGCCACTCATACAAACTCTAAGAAGTCTGATGATGCTTCTTCTCGTTCTCGTCATGCCTCTCGGAAACGGGAACACTCCAAGCATGAAGGCTCTTCTCATTCTCGGAGTAAGGGAGACAGATTTGTTTCTCTTGACAGGTTACGTAGCAAGAAGAAGGCCCGAGAATTTAAATCGGGAGATAACGACATAAAGTTTGAAAATTTCCATAGAAAGATGGATACTACAAAGGCTCTTTCTTTTGTCAGGCAATTTGAGATAGCCTTTTGTGATGGAGACTTCACAGAGAAATCCAAGCTGCGACATGTGGGCATGCACTTGAAAGATACGGCCAGTGGAAAAGTTGTTGGATGGCACTGCAACTTTTTGTTGGACTGACTTTAAGAGGCAGTTTTATGCACAATTTTTGCCACCGAACTTTGCTAAGAATGTGAAGAAGGAATGGGATTGACTTAAGCAGGATGAGAGAGAATCTGTGCAAGCTTATGTGGGCAAATTTTGGAAGGTGCTGCTAAAGGTAAAAGTTCCCTTCAAGTCTCTTGATGAGGAAGAGAAGAAAAGAAAGTTTGAAGCTGGCTAGCACTCTGTAATACAGAACAGCCTAGAGGTGTACCCGAATCAAACTCTTCAAAAGCTCATTCATTCGGCTACTATGGCGGAACGGTTGCATGTTTCGCCCAAAAACAGGCCATTTTCAGATTCATATAGAGGCAAGAAGAGGGCTGGTTATGACCAGAAAAAGGAGGGGGCAGCCCCCTGAAAGTGACCAGAAAGGTTCTTCAGATGAAAAGTGTAGAGCTTTTATAGCTTTATTAACATGATTAAGACTTAATTAATAAACATAAGACAAATGCTGCAAGAAAGATTGAGTTGTTTGCATTGAGACAAGGGCCTTTCTTAAATAGAGACCGAAAGGGTACAAGTGAAGAGACATCCCTGGGAAGGGGTGTGGCTCTTGAGTCAACGGTTATGTCCTTTGGACTTAGGGGTGTGTCTTTTAATGAATAGACATGTACTTTGATAGTGACCCATGTGTAAGGGTGTGACCCTTCACAAATGTTCTTTCAGTTAATAAGAGATTAAGGAGTAATTAAGGAGAGATTAAGAGAGTTAGTCACAATCGTGACATTCCCTCCCACTTAAAATAAGACTCCGCCTAAGAAGAGATGGTTGTCTTTGAAAGAATTCCCGAAGAAGTTCTGGATATTCCTGTAAGTCTTTCATCACTTTGCCAAGTAGAGTCGGAATCATCAAGATCTCTCCATTTAACCAAAAATTCTATAGTCAGTTTATGTCGTGTTTCTTTCTGTCTGACATCAAGAATTATCTCTGGAATTAAGAGTATATGTTCATCTTCGATTTCTGGAACATAATCAGAATGATCTAAAACTAGAAAATCACCGTCCACAAACTTCTTGAGCCAAGAAATGTGGAAACTTGGATGAATTCTACCTCAAGAAGGTGGTAACTCCAACTTATAACTGAGAGATGAGTTCTTCTTAATAATACGAAAGGGTCCATAATATCTTGGGCGAAGCTTTGGGAAAACTGATTTCATTGTCTTGTATCGATGAGGGATAATATATAATAATACCAAGTCTCCTTTTTAAAATTCAATGTGACGACGACGCTTATTAGCTGTGCGTTGATATTGCTCTTGGACGCTGATCATCTTATCCTTAATCTGTAATAGAATATCTTGCATTTCAACTGTAGAAATAGCCAAGACCGAAGCTGACAGCATACGACTGAGGGCATCCGCAACCACATTGGTAAGACCAGGAACATACTCAATTGTCATATGAAAATTGGCTAAGAATTTGACCCAACGTGCTTGCCTAGCATTCATAACTGGCTGCGTGAAGATATATTTCAAAGAATGATGATCTATTTTCACCACTGAATCCGCACCAAGGAGATAATGTTTCCATGCACGATAGGCATGAACAATAGCTAAAAATTCCTTGCCATATACCAGGCATCTTCCTTGAATTGCAGAGTGCTTATGACTGTCAAACGCAATAGCACGTCCTTATTGCATTAAGATGGCACCAGTGGCAATATCAGAAGCATCCGTGTAAACATCAAAGGGCAGAGTAGAGTCTGGAATAGCCATGACAGGAGTTGTTGTCAAAGCTGTCTTTAAATTTTCAAAAGCTTGTGTTGCGGCTTCAGGCCATTGGAATGCAGGAGCGGACTTTAGAAGTTCGGTGAGAGGAGCACCTATTTCAGAAAATCGATGAACCTTTGTGTGATAGAAGTTGGCAAGTCCCAAAAAAGAACGAACATCATGGATGTTTGTGGGAGTTGGCCAATTGACAATAACCTGTATTTTCTTTGGATCCACGGAAATACCGTCTGCTGAAACAACATGTCCAAGGTATTCCAAGGATGTCTTGAAGAATTCACTTTTGCCTGGATTAATATAAAGAGCATTGTCTCGAAGCACCTAGAAAACGATCTTAAGATGTGCCTTGTGGTCTTCCATATTATGACTGAACACCAGGATGTCGTCAAGATAAATAATGACGAACTTGTCCAAAAAAGGACGAAAACGATCATTCATCACACTCATAAATGTTGCAGGGGCATTGGTTAACCCGAATGGCATGACCACGTACTCGTAATGACCATGTTTTGTGCGAAAAGCTGTCTTATATTCATCACCTTCGCGAATGCGAATTTGATGATATCCAGACTTAAGATCAATTTTGGAGAAGACCTTTGCATGGAGCAATTGATCAAACAATTCATCAATGCGTAGAAGAGGATACTTATTCTTGATAGTTAACTTATTAAGGGCACGATAGTCTATGCAAAGATGCATAGACTTATCCTTCTTTTTCACCAAAAGCACTGGAGCTCCAAAAGGGCTTTTACTTGGTAAAATATGTCCTTTCTCCAAAAGTTCAGTAAGTTGTCGCTGTATCTCCTGAGATTCCGTAAAAGAAACTCGATATGGAGCACGAGTAGGTGGAGCACTGCCAGGAAGAATATCAATAGCATGGTCGACTGGTTGACGAGGTGGGAGAACCGCAGGAAGCTCCTGAGGAAAAAGATCCAAGTATGGAGCAAAGAAAGGTTGCCTGAGATACATCACCTTTGTATCTATGTCCTCGGGAGGGTCGTTGGCTGAATAGACCATTAAAAGTGCTGAGAAACAACCACTCTTGCGGACCCACCGTTTCACTTGAAGAGCTCAAAGGGTTGGTGTAGAAGGTTGGTCTCTGATTCCTTCAAGAGCCATAAGTATACCATTTTGAGCAAATTGTATAGAATGGTTCCGGAAACTGATCAGGGAATCATATTGATACAACCATTCTTGACTAAGGACCATATCATAATGTGCCAAATTCATGACTTGGAAATCCAATTTGTCACGATAGTGCTGAATTCGAAAGGAGAGGTGTTTGGCAATGGTGTTACACGAGGATGTGGAACCATCGGCAAGCTCTACTTCATAAACAACAGTACTTGGAGAAGTCCGAATCTTCAATCTCTGAGTCAAGGTGGTTCCCACAAAATTATGAGAACACCCACTGTCAATGAGCACCTGAATAGGGTGACTAGAAATAGAACCTTGAAGAACCAAAACCTGAGTAGACCGTTGAGGCAACGGTGAAGAGGCAGTTTGTGCTGTCGCAGTAGTGGTAATTACTGAAGCAAAGTGCAATAGCATGGTGATTAACTGCACGCTTTCCTTTGTCAGCAACTAGGAGTTTCTCCTCAGAAGTGGGGGGTTCAGCATTAGAATTCTGTCGATGGGTTGGTCTTTTGAGGCACTCAAACCAACGATGAGGTCCATTACAAATTGTGCACAATCCCGTCTTTTGTTGATCCCGTCCAGAAGGAACAGTAGAAGGACGAGGATTGCGAGATTGGTCACGTCTTTGGTCCTGTCCACGATCCGAACTGCGTGGTTGGAAGGAGTGAGAACGTCAAGTCCGAAAAGAGGACGATCCTTCTGATCGGCGAGGGTGTTGAGAATTATTCCATTGGGGATTAGGCCGGGAGGTAGAAGAGCCAGATGACTCTCTGCGACTATCTCGGCTCATACGAGATCCATTGGCTTTCTGAAAGTCATTAGCTCGACCGGAAGAGGCCGAATTTCGAGAATTAATGTCTGCAACGCGCTCGGCATATCGTATGGCATCGGCAAGATCGACAGGGTTATATTTCTGAAAATCGGCACGCAGTGTGGGGTTAAGCCCTTCAACAAAAGAATGAAGTTCGTCCGCTGGGGACAAAGAATCAATCTCCAGTATCAAGTTGAACTATGAGATATAAGTTTGGTCCAAATGGCGTAAGCGAGTACGGGCTTGGAAATCCGCATTGGCAAGTATGAACTGCTTTACGGAGGACCCACTCGAATTTTTACCACGTTGTAACCGTTTTTCCAGCGTGCTGTTGTCGTTGCCACCATAATAAAGCAGTGTCTTTGAGGAGGGATACCGCAAAAATCACCTTTTTGGAGTCAGAAAGGGTCATGGTTTCAAAGTATAACTGCAGTTTGTAGAGCCATTGGTCTAAGATGCGCTTATTGTGCTGACCACCATAAGAATCAGGAGGTGTAATTTCCAATTTCTTTGTTTTACTAGCTTGTAAAAGACGATAAAGAGTTTTAAGGTCGTCTCCTTCTACCTCAGAAGGAATGACGTCTTCGTCTGCGGTACTGTTGCTGAAACATCTGTTGCTGGTACGGAACTTGTGTAGGAGTGGCGATCCGTGTGGAGCTCCAACATGCGCAAAGACATAGATGTTTATGTGCGCGAATGTATGGTTTGCCAGAGTGAAGTTTGACAGGCATAAAGCACCCGGTTTGCTTCAATTGTTGCCTATTCCGAATCAACCATGGGAGTCCATAGCCATGGATTTGCCAAAAATGCAGTAGGGGAATGACGCCATATGGACCATCGTTGACAAATTTAGAAAGCAAGATCATTTCATTCCTGTGCGAAAGAATATTAAGCCTGAACACATGGCAAGGATATTCTTGGCCCAGATTTTCAAGCATCATGGTATGCCTCAGACTACTGTGGGAGATCGGGATCTGAGAACCAAAGGGCTTTATTTGATAATATGGGCACGCTGAATTTTTCATCAGCTTATCATCCTCAGATGGATGGGCAAAGTGAAATTGCAAATTCCGCTGTACTTGATTTGCTCAAATGCTATGTAGTTGAGCGGAAATCAGATTGGGAGAAGTACTTGCCTCTTGTGGAGTTTGCTTACAACAATACGGTACACACCTCGACTGGGGAAGTACCCGTTGAGATTGTTTATGGCAGGGTGGTGCTTCCACCTATCCTTCGAACGAAGGATGAAATCTTTGCTATAGATGAGTATGTTAGAGATCTGGACACAGCTTTCTCACAGGTACGGACAGCCATACAAAGAACTCAGAAAAAGCATAAGAAAGCTGCAGATAAACATCGCAGACAAGTGGATTTCAAAGAGGGTGATTGGGTGCTTCTCAAGTTGTTGAGAAGGCACACCTTCGGAAGCAACCTGGCAAGGAAGGCAAGTGTCCAAAGCTGTCTCCCAGGTACTACGGGCCATTCCAGGTATTGGAACGGAGCTTGATTTTCCTGAACATTGGCGCATACATAATGCTTTTCATGTTAGCCTCCTCAAGAAATGCGGGTCTTGAGCTACTTGAGCTAGTTATTGAGGACCAACCCGAAATTGATGAGCTTGAAGGAGTGCTTCAACCTGAAAATATTGTGTTTCATAAGAAACGAAAAGCTATTGGTGGCAGGCTTATCCGCAGGTTCCATGTGAAGTTTAAGAACTACCCCAATCTCGATGCGAAATGGGTAGATGAAGACTACTTCGAGGATTATCCAAATCTTCTTCAGGTTTATTTAGTTGCTTTTCAATTGCAGACAACTGATTAGAAGGCGGGGAGATGTCATATTTCTAATTATACACATGTGGAGGAACACCATGGAAGGGTAGGTATAGACCCTAGTGTGTGTTCCAAGCATGGTTTAGTTCATGTGGAAGGACTCCATGGAAGGATTGAGATCCTAGTGTGAGTTCCTGGCATGATTGATTACATGTGGAAGGGCTCCATGGAAGGATTGATATCCTGGTGTGAGTTCCTGGCATGACTCAGTGCATGTGGAAGGGCTTCATGGAAGGGTGGATACGCTGGTGAGAGTTCCTAGCATGCTGATGAAGTCTCATGGAAGGGTGGACACCTTGGTGAGCATTCTTTATACCTGTATGGGCGGTGCCCGAGAAGGGTTTGGTACAAGATGAATAAGTTAGGAGATGGAATCCAGAATATTATGCATAAAGCATTTGTGTGTTTTGACATGCATGAATGACTTGTCTTGACTGCCTGGTATTTCTGCTTGTGATTGTCCATGGGCTCCGGGGACACATACAACACGTCTGAAGTTGGTAACACCCGTGAGAGCCTTGGAGACTCTTATCTCTGTTGGTCGTCTATGTGTGGAATCGAAAACCGATTCTTGATGGTAAGCTTATTCAAAGCTCTATAATCCACACACATACGAAAGGATCCATCCTTCTTTTGAACCAAGAGGACGGGTGAACAATATGGGAAAGAGCTTGGCTAAACCAAACCCTTCTCAAGAAGCTCATTCACCTGCTTCATGATCTCCTCTTTTTGGGATGCACTTACACGATAGGCTGGCCTATTAGGTGGTGAGCTACCCGGCACGAGATCAATGCGATGATCTTCCGGCCGTACGGGTGGCAACTCATTTGGTAACTCATCAACAAAACAATCATTGTGCTCTTGCAAAAATTTCAGCCTATCATTACTAAGAGTGTTTACATGTACATTATTTTCCTCAACATGCGTACAAAAATCAAGTATGCAAAAACACTCTTTTTCATTACTTTCTTAATTTGTACATGAGATACAAGGGGAATGGTATCACCCTCTTCACCAGCATCAATTACATGCTCTCGGCCTTTATGCATGAAGGTGATCCTGTTGGTCTTGTAAGCCTTGCTCCGATCAATACGTGTATGCCAAGGCTTTCCAAGCAATACATCACAGCCATTCAAAGGCGCTACAAGAAAATCCTCATGATCCACATAGCCTTGAATGTGTATGTGCAACTTGCCAATAATAGGCATGACCTGCACTTCTCTACCAACAAAGGCAACCCCTGCTTCAATTTGAGGACCCATGTCCTCCAGTTCAAAACCCAAAGCAACTGCCATCTGTGTGGATATGAAATTCTCAGATGCACAATCATCAAACATGAACAAAGCGGGCTGATCCTTGAGCTGTCCCCAAGCTTTACATACATCCTTGTCTTTGCTATCATGTGAAGTGTTGCCCTGCACATCCAGAACCATATGCACATTAGGCTTTGATATATTTGCATTATCACGCTTCTTCTTGTTTGGGCATGCCTTTGCAATATGCTCGGTGCTACCACAAGTAAAGCATTTCTCCTCGCTCATTTATTGTTTTTTCTGCTCCGGAGTGAGACCATAGTCTCTCAGTTTGAAGGGGCGCTTCTTGGTAGTGTTATTTTCAGCCTTTGGACCATTTTTATCTTAGTTTTGGTCCATTTTAGGTGGCAATATGCTCGGTGCTACCACAAGTAAAGCATTTCTTCTCGCTCATATATTGCTTTTTCTGCTCAAGAGTGAGACCATAGTCTCTCAGTTTGAAGGGACGCTTCTTGGTAGTGTTATTTTCAGCCTTTGGACCATTTTTATCTTAGTTTTGGTCCTTTTTAGGTGGCAATATGCTCGGTGCTACCACAAGTAAAACATTTCTTCTCGCTCATATATTGCTTTTTCTGCTCCGGAGTGAGACCATAGTCTCTCAGTTTGAAGGGGCGCTTCTTGGTAGTGTTATTTAAAGCCTTTGGACCATTTTTATCTTGGTTTTGGTCCTTTTTACGTGGCTGTCCATCATTTTGCAGGTTTTGGACAGCCCTCTCTTTGCCTTGAGATGAGGGTTTAGCCTTATTGGATCGACTCAATTTAAGTTCCAATTGCTCGGTGGCAGTGGCCGCTGCAATTAATTCGTGTGAGGTATGACCAGGATACATTTGTAGTCCCGCTTTATACACACGTTGCAATCCCAATTGAAACCTTCTCTTCCTTTCCGCCTCGGTGACACGCATAAATGGAGACACCTCCAAAAGTACTTTCCAAAACTTTTGTACATATGCATTCACTGATACCCCCTCATTTTGCTTCACTCAATCCCACTTCCTCGTTATCTCATTCAATGCATTGGGAGGCAAGAATTGAGCATAGAACCCCTCCTTGAACTCTTCCCATGATCTAACAGGATTCGGTGAGAGCTTCTCCGTGAGCCACCAATGGGCAATAGTGCCTTTCATAAACATGCTTACATACCGGATTATGGATTTGTGAGTGAAATCCTCATCACTGAAAGCAATATCAAACTGGGCAATAAAAGCAAGTGCCTTTGATGCATCATATTCCCCATGATATGCATCAAACTTCACAGATTTGTCTCTGGCTTTGAAGTCACGAGACTTTGATGCATATGCCTACATCTCAACATATTTTTCCCCATGTTTATCCATTGGCACAGCCCCTGTGACTGGCATCATTTTAGGACCAAAAGGTGATACATAAGGCATAGATACATGTGCCTTGTAAGCATGAGGCATGGCTGCCCTTCAACATGCATTAATACATTTTCAGCCATAGCTTCTCCCTCACGAACACACTCAAGGGCATGAGTGGCATGAGAGATACGCGGAATACCTGCACCAACAGAAAATTACAGCCCATGTTGCATGTGTTGTACATGCACATTTTCAGCCCGCAATGGCATTTGACATACATTTTGACCACTACCATAAATATTGTATCCTTTACGGGCTACATAAGGTATTCCTGCATGGCATGAAGTCATTGATTGTTCCTCTCCCATAGCATGGAGACTCATCCTCTTAGACATAAGTTCTTGTTCGGGCACCTGTGGGGATTCCAAGACATGTGGAATGGTTGCCTTTTCTGCATAGGCATCCTCGGTACGAGCCAAGTATGCACGTGCTGCATCCCTCAGTTGCATGTGCAACTCTTTGCCATTGCATGATCCATATAAGATTCAGCTTTCTTGGCCTTCAAACAATCATGTACCAATGGATCCTCGCGACGGTCGAGATTCAATTCTTCTTGTTGTGCATGGAGAAGAGCCTGCATACGAGTAAGTTCAGCCCTCAAGACTATGGACTCTTCTTCCTACATCGTCTCTTTGCCACGGGACGGCTATCCCACATATTCTTGTTCCCTATTGTGCACCACATGAGTTTGCTCATCTTGTAAAGCATTGGAGGCATGCATTTCATTGTCCCTGCCTCTTGTGTTAGCATCTCCAACAGTCATTAAATGGCTGTCCATAATATTCTAAGTGTAGAGATAGCTAGTGTTCACGGTGATCATCTCTCACGATAGAAGTGAAAGAGAACCGTATGCTCTGATACCAATGTAACTTGGTTGAACACAATGCTAATCAATACACTTAAATACACTAAGATTTGATGGACACTTGCTCAAATACAAGAAGTAATTTGCTGAATTGACAAGAGACACACAATGAGCCCGAACGGCCGACCCCTCCCTCAAATAAAGTATATTGATCTTGGGAGAATCAAGTACATAGTGTCATGGGCATTTCTGACCAGATTTCCATACCAATGCATATGAATACAGTATTGCAAACAAGTGGTTGTCGATGTAGACTTGCAATCCACACTACCCTCTCAAGTGCCCATGTTCCCTACCATCTGCTCTCGATTGTTCCACCAACACATGGTAGCAACAATCTGCAAGAGAGCACGTAAGACAAGAGAACACTACATAGAGTATGTGATCTTGTAATCTGGTTCCTCCCTCCTACTTGCTTCCATAATTAAGCATAAAAGCTTACCAAATGCAAGTAGAGTCGATGACAGCGGAAGTCTTTGCGATGGAAGTCCTTGGAGTGTTGAGATCTTCAATTTGTCACATTTCTTCACGACAAAAGTCTTCAAGAGGATGAAGGGAACCTTGGGAAAGCTTCCCCTATGATTGAAATTGAGAAAGGAGGGTTGAAATTAGGATTTTCAGCAAAAAGACCAGAAATTACAGCAACAAAGAGAGATGTTTTGCTGAATTTTAGTCATTGGGAGTGTGTAGGAGAGTGATTAGCATCCGGAAACACTCTTGGAAGCTTGAAAAACACCTTAGCAAGCTTGGAAATGGAGTTGGGAAGGATAATGTGCAGAAAATGCAGCCCAACAGCCCTCATGAAGGAGGCGCCCATCTCTAGAGAGAGGAGGAAGAGTGAGGTGGTGAGTTGTCCAGTGTAGGTAGCACGCACGTGCTTTGTGGAGCAAGCTAGAGTGGACACATGGTTGGTTACTCCCTTTGTACAAAGGAGATAAGGTCTGGGCGGTGGAAGTTGGGTTATGTCCATCTCGGGACATCAGTGTGTATGAACACCGGGCTGGTCATAATTTATAAGTGAGTCTTGGTCGCCCAAAACTTAATGAAATGTGTACACACTCACTTATAAATTAGTGCTAACTCCTAAGGCCAGGTTTATGACCAATACTTACCACCTGTCACATGCCACATAACCATGTCAGCAGAGACAGTTTCACACGCACAGTTCGCGGACGGGCGTCCCCTTACCCGGAACTACACATTGCTTAAGCAAGCATGAAAACAGCATGCAATTTCAATTGCAAGCAAGCACATAAAGATGCTATGCAATGCAGCATTGATGGACAATCCCCGTTCATGAGACTATACCAAAATAGACGTGCTCCAGGCAAGTACACGAAGTACCAGACCCAATGAAATACCAATCCACTGGGCATTTCCGGGCATGTACACAGAGGCACAAGTTCCAACAGAAAGCCAAGTCCACAGTATCACATGAGTGGCATCAATCCCCGGCATATACAACTGCTATGGACACCAGTCCAATGTACATACATGATGAGAAAGCACGGGTGGACCAATTGGGTGACCAAATGGTGACATCCTCCCCGGCTTCTAAACAGTTGTCCGCAATTGAAAAGCATCCAAATATGTCTGAAGCACATGTGGGCAATCTTTGAAGAACTCTTCATCTACCCATTTAGCACATCAACGGGAAGATAGTTCTTAAACTTCACAAGGTAACGCCTCATAACTTTGCCTGCACAACAAGCTTGCGTTCCTTGTGATACACAATCTGTTCTGGCTGCAAGATCTCCTCAAGCTCATCCACTTCTGGTGGATCCTCAATGACCATCTCACTGGGCTCCGGCCCTACATACTTGCGAAGAAGACTCACATGAAAAGCATTGTGTATGTGCCAATGACTAGGTAATGCCAATCTGAAAGCCACTTCATTGATCTTCTCGATCACTCGAAAAGGCCCATATTACCTAGTTGCAAGCTTAGGATATGCACCCTCTTTGCCAATCCTCTTTGCAAGTCTTGCTTTCTCAAATTTCAACAATACCCAATCATTCTCTTTAACATCCAATTGCCTTCTATGCTTGCGGCAGCCTTTTTATGCTTGTCTTGTGACCTTGCAATGGCTGTCCGCACCTGAGCAAAAGCAATATCCAAGTCTCTTACATACTCATCAGTTGCAAATATCTCATCCTTTGTGCGAAGGATGGGTGGCAAAACCACCTTACCATAAACAATCTCAAACGGGACCTTTGCGGTAGATGCATGCACCATGTTGTTGTATGCAAATTCCACAAGCGGTAAGTACTTCTCCCAAGAAGACTTCTGATCTGCCACAACATTTCAAGAGATCCAACACGGCTGAATTTGCACCGTCACTTTGTCCATCCGTTTGAGGGTGATAAGCTGATGAGAAGTCCAATTTGGTGCCTATATTATCAAATAAGGCCCGCCAAAAGAGACCTGTAGTCCTGGGATCTCTATCCCCCACAATGGACTTTGGCATTCCATGATACTTGAACACTTGTGCAAGATATATTTTAACCATATGCTCAGCTTTGATGGTCTTTTTGACCGGCAAGAAGTGAGCTTGCTTGCTAAACCTGTCCACAATTATCCAAATTGCATCATTACCCTATTGGGTCCGTGTGGCAAGTCCATAATGAAATCCATTGTAATACTTCCCCATGGCTGTGTGGGAATGAATAGGCAATGGCTGAAGCAAACCTGGTGCCTTTTGCCTATCAAATTTCACCTTTTGACAGGTGATACATGCACGTACATATGCCTCTATGTCCTTCCGCATACCTGGCCAAAAGAAATACCGCTCATTCATGTGCGTAGTAGAAATTATGCCTCTATGATAAAGGCATATGGAGGAGCATGGCACTCATCCAAAACCTTTTGCCTCATGTCAGACACCACACATAGGCAATTATCTTTCATGAGATAACCCTCTTTGATCACATATGAGACATGTGCATGACCAGCCATCAAATCAGCCCAAATAGTGGCAAAATCAGCATCCGTATGATACAAATCACGCATGGCAGACAAGTCCCCATGAGAGGCAACCGCGATAGCTGCTATATACGGCTTTCATGACAATGCATCTACCACTACATTCTTCTTTCCTGGGGTGTGCAAGATTTGAAAATGAAACATAGCGAGGAAATTGGCCATCCAATGGCCAAATGAGCTCTATGCTCTTCTTCGGTCTTCGAGAAGACTAGGATGTCATCAAAGAAGACACCTGTAAATTTTCTGTACCCACGGAATATGTGAATCAATCTACTGAATGTAGCCAAGGTATTTGTAACACCAAAAGGCATAACAAGATACTCATAAAGTCCAAATGTTGTCCTGAAGGCAGTTTTGTGTACATCCTTAGGCACTACACGTACTTGATGATACCTACACTTGAGATCAATTCGGCTAAAACATGTTGATCCATCCAACTTATCAAGGATGTAGTCTATGAATGGAATCGGAAACTGATTCTGATGGTAAGCTTATTCAAAGCTCTATAATCCACACACATATGAAAGGATCCATCCTTCATTTCAACCAGGAGGACAGGTGAACAATATGGGGAAGAGCTTGGCTGAACCAAATCCTTCTCAAGAAGCTCATTCACCTGCTTCATGATCTCCTCTTTTTGGGATGCACTCACACGATAGGCTGGCCTATTAGGTGGTGAGCTACCCGGCACGAGATCAATTTCAACCTATCATTACGAAGAGTGTTTACATGTACATTATTTTCCTCCACATGATCTCGTACAAAAATCAAGTATGCAAAAACACTCTTTTTTATTACTTTCTTAATTTGTACATGGGATACAAGGGAAATGATATCACCCTCTTCACCAACATCAATTACATGATCTCGGCCTTTATGCTTGAAGGTGATCCTGTTGGTCTTGTAAGCCTTGCTCGGATCAATACGTCTATGCCAAGACTTTCCAAGCCGATCCACATAGCCTTGAATGTGTATGCGCAACTTGCCAATGATAACTTGCCAATGATAGGCATGACCTACACTTCTCTACCAACAAAGGCAGCCCCTGCTTCAATTTGAGGACCCATGTCCTCCACTTCAAAACCCAAAGCAACTACCATCTATGTGGATATGAAATTCTCAAATGCACAATCATCAAACATGAACAAAGCGGACTGATCCTTGAGCTGTCCCCAAGCTTTACATACAACCCTGTCTTTGCTATCATGTGAAGTGTTGCCCTGCACATCCGGAACCATATGCACATTAGGCTTTAATGCATTTGCATTATCACGCTTCTTCTTGTTTGGGATTGCCTTTGCAATATGCTCGGAGCTACCACAAGTAAAGCATTTTCCCTCGCTCATATATTGCTTTTTCTACTCCAGAGTGAGACCGTAGTCTCTCGGTTTGAAGAGACGCTTCTTGGTAGTGTTATTTTCAGCCTTTGGACCATTTTTATCTTGGTTTTGTCCTTTCTAGATGACTGTCCATCATTTTGCAGGTTTTAGACAGCCCTCTCTTTGCCTTGAAATGAGGGTTTCGCCTTATTGGATCAACTCAATTTGAGTTCCAATTGCTCAGTGGCGGTGGCGGCTGCGATCAATTGGTGTTAGGTGTGACCAGGATACATTTGTAGTCCCGCTTTATGCACGGGTTGCAATCCCGAATGAAACCTTCTCTTCCTTTCCGCCTCGGTGACATGCATAAATGGAAACACCTCCAAAAGTACTTTCCAAAACTTTTGTACATATGCATTCACTGATCCCCCCTCATCTTCACCCAATCCCACTTCATTGTTATCTAATTCAATGCATTGGGAGGCAAGAATTGAGCATAGAACCTCTCCTCAAACTCTTTCCATGATCTAACAGGATTCGTTGAGAGCTTCTCTGTGAGCCACCAATGGGCAACAGTGCCTTTCATAAACATGCTTACATACCGGATCATGGATTTCTAAGTGAAATCCTCATCACTGAAAGCAATATCAAACTGGGCAATAAAAGCAAGTGCCTTTGATGCATCATATTCCCCATGATATGCGTCAAACCTCACAGATTTGTCTCCGGCTTTTAAGTCACGAGACTTTCATACATGTGCTTGCATCACGAAATGTTTTCCCCCATGTTTGTCCATTGGGACAACCCTTGTGACTGGCATCATTTTAGGACCAAATGGTGACGCATAAGGCATAGATACATGTGCCTTGTAAGCATGAGGCATGCCTGGCCCTTCAACATGCATTGATACATTTTCAGCCATAGCTTCTCCCTCACGAACACACTCGAACGCATGAGTGGCATAACTTGTTCAGACACCTGTGGGGATTCCAAGACATGTGGGATGGTTGCCTTTTCTGCATATGCATCCTCGGTACGAGCCAAGTATGCACGTGCTGCATCCCTCAGTTGCATGTGCAACGCTTGAGCAATCATTGCCATTGCATGATCCATATAAGATTCAGCTTTCTTGGCCTTCAAACGATTATGTACCAATGGATCCTCGCGACGTAGAGATTCAATTCTTCTTGTTGTGCATGGAGAAGAGCCTGCATACGAGTAAGTTCAGCCCTCAAGCCTATGGACTCTTCTTCCTCCATCTTCTCTTTGCCACGGAACGGCTATCCCACATATTCTTGTTCCCTATTGTGCACCACATGAGTTTGCTCATCCTGTAAAGCATTGAAGGCATGCATTTCATTGTCCCTGCCTCTTGTGTTAGCATCTCTAACAGTCATTGTATGGCTGTCCATAATGTTCTAAGTGTAGAGATAGCTAGTGTTCACGGTGATCGTCTCTCACGATAGAAGTGAAATAGAACCGTATGCTCTGATACCAATGTAACTTGGTTGAACACAATGCTAATCAATACACTTAAATACACTAAGATTTGATGGACACTTGCTCAAATACAAGAAGTAATTTGCTGAATTGACAAGAGACACACAATGAGCCCGAACGGCCGACCCCTCCCTCAAATAAAGTATATTGATCTTGGGAGAATCAAGTACATAGTGTCATGGGCATTTCTGACCAGATTTCCATACCAATGCATATGAATACAGTATTGCAAACAAGTGGTTATCGATGTAGACTTGCAATCCACACTACCCTCTCAAGTACCCATGTTCCCTACCATCTGCTCTCTATTGTTCCACCAACACATGGTAGCAACAATCTGCAAGAGAGCACGTAGGACAAGAGAACACTACACAGAGTATGTAATCTTGTAATCCGGATCCTCCCTCCTGCTACTTGCTTCCATAATTAAGCATAAAAGCTTACCAAATGCAAGTAGAGTCGATGACAGCGGAAGTCTTCGCGATGGAAGTCTTTGGAGTGTTGAGATATTCCATTTGTCGCATTTCTTTGCGACAAAAGTCTTCAAGAGAACGAAGGGAACCTTGGGAAAGCTTCCCCTATGGTTCGACTTGAGAAAGGAGGGCTGAAATTAGGGTTTTCAGCAAAAAGACCAAAAATTACAACAATAAAGAGAGTTGTTTTACTGAATTTCAGTCATTGGGAGTGTGTGGGAGAGTGATTAGCATCCGGAAACACTCTTGGAAGCTTGAAGAACACCTTAGCAAGCTTGGAAATGGAGTTGGGAAGGAGAATGTGCAGAAAATGCAGCCTAACAATCCTCATGAAGAAGGCACCCATCTCTAGAGAGGAGGAAGAGTGAGGTGGTGAGTTGTCCAGTGTAGGTGGGAGGCAGGTACTTTGTGGAGCAAGCTGGAGTGGACACATGGTTGGTTACTCCCTTTGTACAAAGGGGATAAGGTCTGGGCAGTGGACATTGGGTTATGTCCACCTCAGGACATCAGTGTGTGTGAACACCGGGCTGGTCATACTTTATAAGTGAGTTTTGGTCACCCAAAACTTAGTGAAGTGTGTACACACTCACTTATAAATTAGTGCTAACTCCTAAGGCCAGATTTATGACCAATACTTACCACCTGTCACATTCCACATAACCATGTCAGCAGACAGTTTCACACGCACGGTTCGTGGGCGGGCATCCCCTTACCCAGAACTACACATTGCTCAAACAAGCATGAAAACAGCATGCAATTTCAATTGCAAGCAAGCACATAAAGATGCTATGCAATGCAGCATTGATGGACAATCTCCGTTCATGAGACTATACCAAAATAGACGTGCTCCAAGCAAGTACACGAAGTACCAGACCCAATGGAACACCAATCCACCAAGCATTTCCGGACATGTACACAGAGGCACAAGTCCCAACGGAAAGCCAAGTCCACAGTATCACATGAGTGGCATCAATCCCCGGCATATACAATTGCCATGGACACCAGTCCAATGTACATACATGATGAGAAAGCACGGGTGGACCAATTGGGTGACCAAATGGTGACAGGTTGTCTTCTCTTCCCCAAGTGTAGTCCCCCTAGATGGAGTGGGACACTACCTTAGTAGAGCACCCTCTGGGGAACCAAGCGCTAGATAAAGCACTATATGGTCTTAAACAGGCTCCTCATGCTTGGTACCACAAAGATCCATGCATACTTAGAATAGTTCAGTTGAGAGTACACTTTATG